>NC_056733.1:405219407-405364407 GCF_019279795.1 Protopterus annectens | reverse complement strand
AAGATTTTCTAGCCTTGATAGTAGTAGATGAAAACTGACTATACAGAGTTCATTTTGAGAAATCTAGGAATCTAACAGCAGAGAATAGACCTTTGTCTTTGTCAGTTGTCATGGGGCCCATATATTTTTAGGATAGTTTGCGTACCACGCTCTAGTCTTAAGCCATTTTTTTGTTTTAGTAATTAAGGTGTGTTCCTTCAGATAATTCATCAGCTAAATATGTACTATCTCTATTCCAGAGGTTTAGAAAGTAATCTTGGTATAGCTATGTGCCTGTAGTTGCCAACTTTACTTTGGTCACAACCTTTACATAAATGCTTTATTTTTGTTTGTTTCTGAAGTACTGATTCAATGTTTTCTCTTATACTTTTTTAAATGTTACTGTTACGTATATAAAGCACTGATACACTTTTTTACCACAAACTTCTATATAGCTTGCCATGGTTTCATATGGCCTTAATTAGAATATATGCAAAGTTGACAACAAGATTGTTGCAAAATAATTCCTCACCTCTATTTTTCTGCTACTGAATTCTAAAATGATTGATTATTAAAGTTCTATGTTGTAGACTAGAGAAAGGACTTACTATAGTAAACAATGTTCATGTATGGGAGACAATATGAAAGAAGATATAAAAATAACTGTATTCACTATTTTCTCTCTGACACTGTAAATGCAAGTGAACATTTGTATGTATCCTTTTAAACAATATTACACTGAGTATATTGCATTTTATCAATGGTTTCTGCTGACTTTATTTTATTTATTGACGTGTGTCTTATTGAATTCTACAAATGTGCAGTATTTGCTAACTTAATACTTCTGGCAGAAAGCCTACTTCAACCAGGCCACATAGAATGGTACATTTTCATGCAGTGTGAAGAAAGGGTGTTACACATTTTGACTGTTTGACACACGTTGCTAGCGTTTCTGTTCCACACTGGCCTCTTAAGAGGTTGAGACCTATGAATAAATTGAAAAAAAAAATAAAGTTTACAAATGCAATTTTTCCAGCAGCACAACTGGAACAGTTCTTCTATTAAGTCTTCTTCAATAAGATAATCACTAAACAGAAGAGCTGTTCCAAGCATTCTGTTGCAGTAACTTTATTCTTCTTTCTTCAGACTATTATATACCAGACTAAATAACATTATGCTTGCAGAATTGCTTGATTAACTTGCTAGGTGCAATAACATCAGTGGCAGAGGGGGTACATCTTTTGTCTGGCAAGTATGCAAAATAATTGCTTTTTATTTTTAATTTAAATTATTTCAATTAGTTACAAATTTTGTGGATTTTAAAGGTGATTCCTTTGGAGCAGCCAATTTTCAAAATGTTTTGGAAGATAACATGAATCGTTGGACATGATTGTTAAGTTGCTTCTGTTGTTTCCTATAATAAACCATTTTCGATACACAGTAATTCTGCAGGATTCAATAATCTCCATGTAGGTCCTCCGTAGAGCCTACACAGAGTAGTTTTGAATACGAGATACTGCTGATGGTGCGGCATCATGCCATGAATATTAATGATGTGCAGCATGCATAAGCTAGGTTCCGTGGCTTGCACAAGTGTTGCTGGCCGCAAAACCTGTACACTGAATGTGGATCTTTCCACACAATCTTTTAGTGCAAGAAATCTGGTCAAACACTAAATAAATGGGGGGATAAATGGCCAAAAATAGGGGCCGATTTACTTTGTGTTAGCATGCATTTTCTGAAGGATTTGAAGTATAAAACAGAAATGTATGTCATTATATATTGATTTCAATCTTCAGTGATTTCCATACGCTACACATTTCCCTACACTACACATTTTACAAGGAACAGTCCAAAAATATGTTGTAAACATCTGGACATTCTGCAAAACTTTGGACAGTCTCCCTTTTGCATTTTAATTTAAATTTTCTTTTTTGAGGTCAGTGTTTGTGAGATGCACCACTTGGCACTAAGGTGTTCACCTGGTTTGCATGAAGCGCAGTAGCACATAAAATGGAGGCATAGACCACCCAGGTTGTAAACAGGACCCAGACAGCCACAGACATAAACCTGATGCATTCAATTAATAATATCGGCTATGGAGCAAACACAGTAAGTGGCGTGCTACGATTAAAAGTGAGGAATTTACAATAACTAAGATAGGGCATATAATGTCACTAATCCTGTGGCAGCAGGTGTTAAATTCAGGTGTTGAGGGCACATGGTCCGGGGTTCTAGTACAGCATGTACAAATTTTGTTTTACTATTGTGAGATTTCAGATTACAGCAATGAAGTGCAACATACAGAACTGTTTTTTCAATCTCATTAGGAGAACTGTACACATAGTTCATTTGACTAGCATAAAAAACAGGCACTGCTCAGTAGACAAGTCCTCATAATTTATTAACTTTTACTTAAAGCGCTTTAAGTAAAAGTCAATAAATTACAAGGACTTGTCTACTGGGCAGTGCCTGTTTTTTGTTTTCTCAGTTTGGTTCATGTTAGTGAATTTCATTTGACTAGCATATTTACACAAGTGCCTGTATACCTAATAATTTTGAAATTGCATTGTTTCCCACTGTTGCCCATTGCTTACTATCGTGCAAACATGGTGCCTGCAGGAGCGTATCCTTGTCTACTCTGTTTGCATGATGGTAAGCAGTGCGCAATGTTTTCAAATGTTGCAAAACCAAAATCTGTGCACTCTCAGTAATTGCAAGACATGCAGTAAGCAGGAAAACATCAACATATAAAAAGCAATTGGCAGGAAATGCTCATTATACATTGAGCTTGAGCTATGGCATGCATGTCAGGAATTGCTGGACAGGGTATGTACTTCTGGGCACAGAGGTAGGGTGTCCAGGAATCCAAAGTTTTTGTTGGACTCCTAGTGAAGGAGCATGGGCCCCAGTTAATGCAATGGGACTATTCAGGCTCAGAATACAAGTCTGAAGGCTGAAATAGTATTGCCAGGGCTTTAACCAGTGCTACAGGTATCCCCACACTGGTAAGCAATGCAGACATCACTTTGATGACCTCTGGAAGAGGAAACAGGATACCCGCAACCAAGAGATCCAGACATTTAGTGTGAGGGCACCCCACAGATGTGTAAGTATTAATTTCAGTGAGTAAAAGTTGAATACAGTCAAGACTGACTGGTATTTATAATGCTGTTATGTTCTGTATTGTTTTTCCACAGTTCCTGCAGAGAGAGTCTCAAATATCAGGTCCCATGCCACCCATATGGTAAGGATGCGAGAAGCATGTGGTATGTATGCATCAGAACAGTACTGTCTAAATAGTATTTAATAATAATAATATTCTGTATAGTAATTTAGTAGAATTAAAAGTTAAGGACTGCTTAGTTTGGTATTTAATACAGTCATATCAAATTAAGCATGCATATCCCAACTGTAAAAGAAACTATGCATGCCTTAGTCTGTAGCACAAAGCAATGGTGGCATATTCTCAAATAACAGTGAGCATGCATCTGTAAACTGTAAAAAGAAAGTATGCATGCAGTAGTCTGTAGGACAAAAGAACAGTACAGTATTTGAGAGTAGTCATCAGTTGTGGGTTCAAAAACCACACTTCCCAAATATACAATACTGTTAAGTTTTCATAATTATTGGAATTTAACTTCATACCTCTGTACCACTGGCAAAATGTAAATTGTAATCAGTATAACTGGAATATGCATATGTGCAATATATGCACACATCAAGATTGGTGGCTGCAATACACATCAAGATTGGTGGCTGCAATCTGTACTATTGTGTGCCTCTGTTATGAACTGGTAGTTTTAAAAGTAAGGAAGAAACTTTTTAGGAGTTTGTAGTGTTAAAAATAAAGGTAACAGAATAGAGTTAAATAATTGTTTCAATGCTTTGTATGTCACATATGAAGTTACTAATGTTATCCCTTTTTTCTCTTACCCCAGCCCTTTTCTCTATCTCTTTTTTTGTTTTAATTTTTTTATATTTTGTTTTTCCCACAGCACAGCAGGGTAGGCTTGTCCTGCAGATCCACCTGTTCCTAGTCCAACAGCTACAGCACCACTGCCCATGACATCTGGTGCACAAGCAGGTATACCCCTCTCTGCCGCCCCTGCACTACCTGGCCCCTCAGATATTTCTGCCTCTGAGGATAGGCCTGTGGCTCCCTCTGGGAGCAGTGGCAGAGGTGGTGAGTTTATCATCTGACAGGAACTGCCAGGGGTGGTGCATAGGGTTCTATGCCACACTGTGGGAGCACATCAATGCAGGATGGAGCACCTGCTCTCCATCCTAATGCAGAGTATTCATATGAGATGCAGATGTCAGGCACTGCTGCCAGCAGTGCAGTGAGGTGGCAGTGATGACAGTCCACTGGGTGAGGACTAGGTTCTCATTGTCAACTGCCTCAACATTCATGGGACCCGGATTTCCCACCTTCTCCTCAACTATGGTGTTCACCCACCTCATATGTCCTTCACCATCCCTGTCTCTTGTCTTGCTTGTCTTGTCTGTCTGCAGTTGCTTCCTCATCTACCCAACTTACCTCACCCAGACATTCCTGCAGCCCTCCACCAACATTCATCTCTCTCTCAAAAAAAAAATGAAAAAAAAAAATGGGCACCTGTCCCACAAAAAAAAAATCGTCCCATACATAGCTTTCCATTTTTAACATGTCTTCATGACACACATAATTCAGTCCAACTCTCTATACAACAGTTTATGCTGTGGTCACCCCACTGTCTAGAGGTGACAGTCCAAATTCAACAAAATGTTTGCATATATGTTCATGTTTTATTCTTGAAGAAATGGATAGCTATGGTTCTTTCTTGTATCCTTCCTGCACATTCCTTCCCTCATTTCACATTGTTCTTCCCCCTGCTTGCTTCCCATTTCACCACTTTTCTATCTTCCCTATTTCTTTTCTTTAAAGAATTATTGCACGATGGTGCACACTGCACACCAACGCAAAGCAACAGTAAATGGCAGCAATATAAAGAGATATATTTAAAGTATCATATTCAGTTATAAAACTACTACTTCCACCTCCATTTGAACCCAGTACCATCTGCCCCTCAAAACAATGCATTAACACTGCTTGCCACAGAGTCAGTTAGCTAGCAGATGTATTTAATGCAGTCAATAGTAAGTGACACAGTTCAAGAAAGATTTCTCTTTGTACTCCCCCATGCTTGTTCCCCATATCACTATTGTCATAAATTCTTCATTAAATTTGTATGAACCAGCATTGTGCAATACCCTGTAATGTTTTATAAAGCAGTATTGAGCGATATTTATTTAGTTTTATACAGCACTAGTACACAATAGCTATAATAAGTAACACTATTACCAAAACAGTTTAATGTATTATCTATAGCTTTACCATCTGCCCTGAAAAGGCACTTATCACTGCATTAAGTGCATTAATTCCTGCAGCCAAAGAGTCAGTTAAGCAGCAGGTGTATACAACAGCAGTTATGTCTGACATTTGCTATACAGTCTCTAAAATAGACTTGCTAATAAATTGAGTCTGTACCACCGCCTGATAATGCAGCAATAAATTTATTTTTGTGTTCAGATGGTACTGGGTTCAAATCCAGGTGTATGTAACAGTTTCAAATAATTTTACGTGTAAGTCCAATTCTGAAGTGTGATAATTTGTGTGGAGTCTGTAAAATATGGCTAGGTGGTACTGGTTTCCAATACAACTGTATATAATACTTATAACTGGTTTTGCCGTAGCCGCGTGTTAGTGGGAGATGTGCACCATCATGCAATTATGCTTTAAAGAAAAGAAGTAGGAAAGACAGGAAAGTGGTGAAATGGGGAGCAAGCAGGAGGAAGTACAAAATGAAAGAAAGGCAGGAACATGCAGGAAGGATACAGGAAAGAACCATAGCTATTCTTTTCTTCAAGAATAAAACATGAACATATATGCAAAATTTTAGCTGAATTTGGACTGTCACCTCCAGAGAGTGGAATGACCACAAGACAATATGTTGTATAGTGAATTGAACAAAATCAATTGTTTTATGAGGACACATCTGCAAAATGGAGAGCTATGTATGGGATGATTTTTTTTTTGTGGGACAGGTAGTTTTTTTTTATGGCTAGAGAGAGGGATGTTGGGGAAGGGCTATAGGAATGTTTGGGTGAGATAAGATGTGCAGGTGAAGAAGCAATTGCAGACAGACAAGACAAACGAGGCAAAAGACAGGGATGGTGAAGGACACAAGAGGTGGGTGGATACCATTGTTGGGGTGGCAGGTGGGGATGTTGCAAACCCATGGACATCAAGTTGGGTGATGGTGAGAATCGAATTCTCAAAGTACTGTGTCTGATGTCTGCATCTCCTTTTGTTATTTAATACAATGATGGAGAGCACTGTCTCCATCTGTTATAGGCATGCACCAGTACTGTGACAAAGCAGAAATTCCCTGAAGCTCCAAGGGCAGAACAAGTTTTTCCTTACATTTATATCATTAAATTGTACTTCTTAACACTTACAGTTGTGTTATACAGCTAATATACTGCATTTTGCTCTATTATAAAGCTTTTCTTTACTGTTTCACTGCATTTTTGTCCTGTTTTAACTGTATTTTCATTGCTAGATAGATTTTCATTACTGTAATTGCATTTTTATTGAATTACTTAACTGTAAACTGCTTTTTCATACTGAGAGTTGCATTTTCTGTTTGCAAGTGCTCTATCTGTACTTTTCTGTGCATTTTTGTGAGGTTTCTGTGTTCTAGTCAGATAACATAGTCTGGATAGAGGCCTGTTGTTATCCAGGCCTGGTTGTTTTTGCTTTTTGAGTTTTCTGTGTTTATGGCAGCAATCTTCTGCTGGTAGTTTCTTGCCTTTACTGTTAGTGAGAGTAACAGGGTTACCTGACCTTCTCTTGCTTGAGTGATTGGTTGAAAGAGCAGGGGCTAGCAGGGTTGGGTAGTAATTTGAGCTTCTAGATTATTCCATCTTTTCTGTTATTTAAACCCTGTGTCTGCAGGGGGATGAGCTTGTTTTAACCATGCTGAGGAGTGGTGATTCATCACTGTGACAAAGCAGAAATTCCCTGAGGCTCCAAGGGTAGAATACGTTTTTTTCTTACATTTATTTCATCGAATTACACTTCTTAACACTTACAGTTGTGCTATACAGCTAATCTACTACATTTTGCACTGTTATACAGTTTTATTTACTGTTTTACTACATTTTTGTTCTGTTTTAACTGTATTTTCATTGCTAGATAGTGTTTCATTACTGTAATCACATTTTTTTGAATTACTTAACTGTAAACTGCTTTTTCATACTGACAGTTGTATTTTCAGTTTGTGAGTGCTCTGTCTGTGCTTTTCTGTGCATTTTTGTGAAGTTTCTTTGTTCTAGTGAGATAGCATAGTTTTTATAGAGGCCTGCTGTTATCAAGGCCTGGTTGTTTTGCTTGTTGAGTTCCTGTGTTTCTGGCAGCCATCTTCTGCTGGTAGTCTCTTGTCTTTACTGTTAGTGAGAGTAACAGGGTTGCCTGACCTTCTCTTGCATGAGTGATTGGTTGAAAGAGCAGAGGCTAGCAGGGTTGGGTAGTAATTTGAGCTTCTAGAGTCTTCCATCTTTTCTGGTATTTTTACCCTGTGTTTGCTCATTGTGCACTGATGCTGCACTGTTTTAACTCATTGCGAGGTATCTCAGTTGCATTCTTTTCCCTTACCAGCACTCCTGTGTAACTGATGCCCTCCCTTGCAACTACTGTGATTTTATCCAGCTCTACTCACAGCTATAGGTAGTCTATTCTGATAATACCCACTCTACCATCCTTTACCTCTCTTCTACAGATTCTGACAACCATGGACGGATAATTTTCTGTAGTTTCTCCTGCTAGTCTTGTTGATATGGGCATCCTGAGACAGTGTAGCAACTGCCTCATGTACATGGACAACCATCTTCCTCTACCACCCAGGAACACAATATGTGAGAGATGCAATTACATTAAGAACATAGGATCCTTGCTGTCTCAATCACAAGCCAGTACATCTGGCACTGAGAAGGTTGTCTACGCAAACACCACAAACACCACACCTCTAACACCACCCACACCTGTACAGTACATTCCTACATATGTGGAGGTTCTCAATAAAAACATACCTAAACAAAAGGGACCGCCGATGCAAAAGCACACATGCACATCGCAATCCACCGCACTAAGCACCACACATAGTACACATGCCTGTGTCTCACAGCCTCTAAAGCCCAGCCACAAACCCGACATACTAGTCTTAGGATACTCTATCGTGAGACACACAGATGTGCCCCTCACCAGGCTAGACAAGGGGGAAGTCATGGTAAGTTGCCAGGTGCTAGAATCAGCCATATCACTCACGCACTCAAGTCTCTCAACAACAAGTACTGTTATGACTCTGTCATAGTCCATGTTGGTGTGAATGACTTGAGCGCACCTCTCTGGACTATATGAAGAGATACATGATTGAGCTCAATGAATATGTGCCCCAGGCAGGTATGTCCCTAGAAGTAAAAAACAAATAGTGATAGTGTTATCGCAAAAGCCCTCACTTTTTATTACTTTCTATTTTAATAAATAGAGGTTTTTGCCCAGCCATGTTGGTTTGGTACTTATTTTTTACTTCAAGTTTACACATTTTTCTTGTACTGCACCTTTTATCTGTTCCTGTGTATTTTTTTCTTTTGTAGGTATGTCGCTTAAGCAGCATCCTACCATCATCCAGAATGATGCCTTAGTACAAACAGAAAATGATTGACCTTAACAACTGGCTTAATTTCTGGTGTCATTCCAAGGGGATCCAGTACCTGACAGCCTGGAAGGACTTGATTGACAAACCATGATGCTTTCCCAGAGATGGCCTTCATCTTTCTCCCCTGGGCTTCAGGCTTCTGGCAAAGGTTCTTGCCTGCACCATAGGGCCTTTTTTAGGTAAAGTCATGAGGACAAAATTGCCAACATGCTGCTAAATGCTAGGAGACCTAACATGAAACTGCTCTCATTGCAAGCATTCCTCGCCCTGGAAGATGCTGACATTTATGTAGTCACTGAAACCTGGTTCAAAGCTGCAGAGAGCACCCCAGCCTTGCCGGGTTACTTGTCCTACCATACTTTCAGACCCCAAACTGAGGGATACAAAGCCAAAGGGAGTGGGGTTTCAATATTTATCAAAGATATACACACCTCGAAGCTGTTCAAACACTATGGCACACAAGAGACACTCCAGGTGCAGTTAACTATTGACAAAACACCTTTTCAAATCATAGCTAGCTACAGACCCCAACCATAACTCAGGAGGCTCACTCCACCTATCTGGACTTACTTGACTCCATCAGGATTCAACCCTCTACCCTGATCATGGGTGACTTTAACTACCTAACCATAGAGTGGAAAATCTACTCTAGTTCAAATACAAATGCCCAGAGATTCCTCAGCTTCATCAATATCAATGCATTGGATCAGCTGGTCAACACCTCCATAAGAGGTGAAAATATTCTGGACCTGGTACTAACCAACATGAGTAGCCACTGTAGCACCCCTACAGTGTCATCCTCCATGGTAAGATCTGACCATAAAGCAATCACTTTCGAAGTCACCATCTCCCCTGACTCTCCCTTGCCAGGGTCAAACAAAAAAACTTTTCCAAAGCTAACTACAACCTCCTGAGAGCAGGTATAATCAGATTCACAGCCACTATCTCTTCAGTTGAATCAAGCACTAATGTCCAAGCCTGCATCAAAAAAGTATATGACTACCTATATAGTTGCATGGACTCAGCAATACCTGACAGGACCAAATCATCTTCCTCAAGCAAGAGGAAACCTGTCTGGTGGACAGCAGCAATAAACAGACTCTATAATAAAAGGAAAAAAATTGCTGTATAGGACCAAGAAGGAGCAGGTGTCAAGTTGGAAGCTATCTTACCTTTGTCTGAACAAGAAAATAAGGTAATTTGTGAAATCCTCTAAGGCTAACTTTGAGTCCAAATTGCCTACATCCACTAAGGACAATCACAAGGCCTTCTTCACATACAACCCCAATCTCAAAGGTAACTCCCAAATCTGCTCTGAATTGGTGGTCAAGAATACCACATGCACAAATGCCATAGATATAGCCAACATACTGGCAGACATGTTCAGTGCAAACTTCACCCCCAGTCCCTCCCATCAGTAAACCAGGACATTTACAGCACCTTCCCCCCTCCCCTCATCACCAGGGAGCAGGTTATTAATGCCATCTCAAAAGCAAAAAATACAGCTTCCATGGGACCCGACAACATCTCTGGCTGTGTCCTACATGAACTCAGGCAAGAGCTCTCAGCACCACTAGGAACCCTATTCAACAAAAGCCTGTGCACTGACTTCATCCCAGCAGAATGGAGGACAGCTACTGTCATCCCTCTGCACAAAGGTGGAGCATCCACCGATCCAGGCAATTATAAGCCCATCAGACTAACTAGCCTGATCTGCAAGGCCATGGAATGCATTATCATGGACCTTATAAACAAGGACATTGGCAACCTCCAAATGCTTGTTCCCCCACAGTTTGGTTTTGTCAAAGGGAGATCATGTCTGTTAAACCTGATCTCCTTCTTCGAAACAGTCACCAAAGCCAAGGATGAGGGCAAGACAGTGCACACCGCCTGCCTTGATCTAGCCAAAGCCTTTGACACTATTCCCCACCCGGGCATAATAGATAAACTCTCTCAGCTAGATATAAACCCATATGTTATCAAATGGGTAGCTAACTGACTCATTGATAGAACCCAGTCAGTCGAAATAGGGGAAGCCACCTCTAGTAGTAGACCCGTAGCAGGCAGCATACTTCAAGGATTGGTCTTGGGGCCGCTACTGTTTGGGATATATTTTTCTGAGGTGCAAGCCAAAACCAGTGGTCTGTGGCTGAACAAGTTTGCAGATGACTGAAAGCTGGACACTATCAGAAATTCCCCTAGTGATGTGAACATCCTCCAAGAGGGTCTTAACCAAACTAATGACTGGTGCCAGAAGCATGGCCTCAAACTGAATGCCAAGAAATGCATCATTATCTACTTTGGGAAAACGGTGTCCCCACCAATTATCACATTAATAACAATGTACTAGTCGTAAGGGACTTAGACATCCAGGTTGATAGCAACCTGACTTTTGACCACCATGTTGCCTCCATTGTATGGAAGGCTTTCTACATGGAACACCTGATAAGTAAGGGTATTTCATCCAGGAACAAGGAGGTCATAACATACCTGTACTCCTCCCTTATCAGTCCCATTATTCAGTACAATGCCCCCTTCAGCATGTACCTTGCTAAGCACATGCAGCAGTTGGAGAGACCACAGAGGTTCCTGACCAGGAAAATCCGGGGGTCTCAAACACCTATCCTATACAGATAGGTTAAAAGCCCTGTCCCTCTACTCAGTCTTGTACAGACTGCTCAGAGGTGACCTGTGTCTGGCATACAAGGCCATCTCAGATTCAGCCTTGATGAAGTTGCTGCATATCTGTAAGTCAAACTCCACTTGCAAAACCCACACACGAGGTCTCAACCTGGTCTGTGACATTAATAGAGCTTGGTGGGATAAATTTGTGTCCCAATGACACCCCCATCTGTGCAATAGACTTCTATCCATGTCAAGCAGAGTACCTCACTAGCTCTCTTTAAGAGGAACCTGGACGACTGGATAGGAAACAGAAAATATACCCCTGGGATCCCACCTGTGTCCCTGCTGGACAGGGAAAACAGGTGCTGACTTTATGGGAACATGTGTGAAATTCTTGGCTAGGCTTATAAGGGCCTCTGGACCAATAGCCTACTATTGTCCTATGAACTCATGAACAATCCTACGCACTAACCCTGGTACTTCATAACGGGTGATAAACTCACCACCTCTGCCACTCCTCCCAGAGGGATCCACTGGCCTATCCTGCAGGGCAGAACTACCTGACGGGTCAGGTAGTGTGGGGGCAGCAGAGGGGGGTGCTACCAAGTCATGCAGCAGATTTGTTGGACAGCGGTGCTGTAGCTGGTTGAGTGGGAGCCAGAGGATCCTGTGGGACAGGCCTACCCCACTGTGCTGTGGGGAAAAAAATAAAAAAGTTAAACAAAAAAAGAATAGTGTTGGGGTAAGAGAAAAAATGGAGAACATTAGTAACTTCATATGTGACATACAAAGCATTGATACAATTATATGACTCTGTTCTATTGCCTTTACTGTTAAGACTACCAACTGCTAATCAAGCTAACAAATACCTTGTTTACTGTTAAGACTACTCAGTTCCTAACAGATGCACAATATACTGCAGATTGCAGCAAGCAATCTTTGATGTGTGCATATATTGCACATATGCATGTTCCAGTTATACTGATTACAGTTTACAGCAGGCCAGAGCTGACACTGTTTTAGAGCTCTGATGTTACATTGCAATAATGATGAAAACTTATCAGTATTGTATATTTGGGAACTGTGGATTTTGAAGGCACAAACTATGACTAATCTGTAATTATGAACTGTTGTTTTGGTCTCCAGTGTAATGCATGCATACTTTCCTATTAATGTTGAGAAATGAATGCTCAATTTGATACAACTGCATAATTAACCAATAAATGCATAGTAACTATTAATGCTAAAATAACGGGTCTATATTAGATCATTGAAATGGCTGAATTTTGAATGATCTAATATCAAACATAATATCTCAAATGCTGAAAACAGCAAAGCTGCACAAAACCGAATTCTTTCCTAGGGAAAGAATTTGGTTGGCCATTGTTGTGGCTTCGCTGTTTTCAGCGATGCGGTGGAAAATTATGGGTTGGGTTAAGGTAAGTGTGTGATTGTGCAGACGTTCAGTTTAGGGCGCGGGTTGGGTGAGTTAGGGTTAGGGCGCAGGTCAGGTAAGTATGCGATTGTGATGGACATTAGGGTTAGGGGCTGATTAAGTGAGTTAGGGTTAGGGCACAAGTGAGGTGAGTGCGCGATAGTGACAGAATATGGGGTTGGGGCGGGTTAAGTGAGTTAGGGTTAGGGAGCGGATGAAGTAAGTGTGCGATAGTGAGAATTTGTGTTAAGGGGCGAGTTAAGTGAGTTACGGTTAGGGTGCAGGTGAGGTGAGTGTGTGATAGTGACAGACCTTAGGGTTAGGGTCTGGGTTAAGGTAAGTGGATAGATAGTAGTGTATGTGCAGTGTAGTGTAGGGTTAGATGTAGCTTTTAAGTGTATGTGTGTGGATTGCTGCTTTTTCGTGTGCTTGTGGTGTGTGTGTGTGTTTCTTGGAACAGCAAATTTTTCCCTGGGAAATAAATTTGCTGTTTTGAGGTTTCAATATTGTTAGGGTTCAGGTTTTGCAATTCGACATTATGGCATTCGATAATGAGCCATTTCTGTGATCTAATATAGATCCAAAATAACCCTACTGTTAGGATGCATACAATTCACATGAGTCTCGCATCCATGCCAATCTAGCAGCATGGGTTCCCACATTCAGTTCTCAGTCTGTGATGGCTATGGAAAAAAACAGAACAGAACAGAATACCATAAAGCATAAAAATTCTGACTATATCCAGCTTTTAACTCTTACAAATAGTCTCTGTAAGTGATACTTATCCATCTGTGGGGTGCCCCAGTCCTACATTCCTCAATCCAGTGGTAGAGGGTATCCCTCTTCCCAATCCTGAGGTCTCTGTTGTGATTTCTACATTATTCACTAGTGCAGGGGATACTGGTAGCACTGGTCAGAGCCTGGACCAAACTATTCCATGCTTCTGCCTTGTAATTCCAGCCATGGTACTTCCTCTGCAAAAGCCTTGCTCATGTTCATTTACTAGGAGTCCAACAAAATCCTGGACACCCCATCTTTGAGCACGGAATCTCAAAATCTCTCCAGGAATGCCTGCCATGCCTATCACAGAACAAGACCAATATAGAATGATTTTTTTTCCCACCAAGTGCAGGTATCATGCTTAATGGGAGTGCACATGTTCTGGTTTTGCATTTGAAAGTTTTGAGCAGTACTTACCATCATGCAAACATGTTGCGCGAGAGTGCTCGCTGATGGGAAATGTGTTTGCACGATGACCATAGTATTAGTTGAATGCATCCGGTGTATGTTTGTGGCTATCTGAGTCTAGCTAAGTGCTAGATTTGCATGTTTTTATATAGGAAAAACAAAGCATAGCTTAAGGGCCAGAATATACCAGCATTACTATGATATCCAGAAAAAAAGACATGAGAAATGCACTATTTAAGCACATTACCGAATATGCTGATCATACATTTAAATTTATAATTATTGACCATGTAAATTTAGGGCAGAGGGGTGGAATTAAAGTGGCAGCTTAGGACTAATTCTACTATGTATCCAGGATTAAATGAAACAGCCTCTATCAGTAGCATTTTAAAACTTAAAACAACACTTGCACTTTAATGGTGTTTCTATTTATATGTTTTTATGTCTTCAATGGTCTGTTTTTTTTCAAAAATATTTTATTTATGCCTTCAGATTTTTGTACTTTTGAATTCTTCTTTTTTTCAAAACACATATTTTAAGTGTATTTGCATATATATTTCTTTTGTACTAATTATTGTTTGAATTTAACAGTGATTCAATTATCCAGTCAGGAACTTCTTAACCCTATTTATGTGGGCCTTATTTAATGTTTAATGTTTATTATTCCGATGTAGTCCTTGCATTTTAGATGAAAGAGCTTAATCAATTTATTAAAATTGTTGTGCGATTAGCTCTTTGGGCTTCTCATTTTTTGTTTTTGTCAGTTTGTGTTTGCTCACTTATGTTTACCTGCATAATGCATATTAATGAATAATGTGAAGCAAAGCCTTTTACTCTGTTTTCTCTATGCAGTAGTTAGAAGTGTACTGATGGCATGGCCATGTTTGTCAAGCCAATTTAGAGGTACAAATGATTGATAATACATGAAAATATTAAGCTGTGTGATACATATGTACAAATGTTTTAGGGGAAAGGTCCTTTGAATGCATGTTTAGCGTTCCAAATGTGTTTTATTAGCAAAATGATTCATGCTCCTGCTCTTTCGTGGGTGGGGGGGGGCAAGGAAATGTTACTGTTTTGTTACAAACTAGAATGGACTGTTAGTTTGGGAGGGAGCACAGTTCAGTTACTGCTATGGCACATACAAGGATATGCTGTCCTTGCTTCTCTCCTTGTTTTGCATCCTGCCTGTTAGTATTTCACATCTGTAGTATGTGTTATGTTTTTGCAGTGGATACTACTGACTGCCTTCCTTATCTGTTTTATCTGGTAACAGTATTTCACATCTGTAGTATGTGTTCTGTTTTTGCAGTGGATACTACTGACTGCCTTCCTTATCTGTTTTATCTGGTAACAGTATTTCACATCTGTAGTATGTGTTCTGTTTTTGCAGTGGATACTACTGACTGCCTTCCTTATCTGTTTTATCTGGTAACAGTATTTCACATCTGTAGTATGTGCTCTGTTTTTGCAGTGGATACTACTGACTGCCTTTCTTATCTGTTTTATCTGGTAACAGTATTTCACATCTGTAGTATGTGTTCTGTTTTTGCAGTGGATACTGCTGACTGCCTTCCTTATCTGTTTTATCTGGTAACAGTTACTTTGTAGTTATGTGATATATAGCGTCTATATCAGAAGATCGAATGCTAAAAATAGCAAGCACTCTTTTATCGAACTTAAAAATGCAAAACCTTAAAATGTCAAAGGAACAGATCAGTGAATTTTTCCCAGAGAAAAAATTTGCTGCTCCAAAAAAAATAATAACGTACAGGCAAAATAAAGTGGGGGGCTTTGCCCCCCCACCCCCAACTTAAATATACCAACTCCGAGATCGCACCACAGTGGAGAAAACAGCAAAGTCCAGAGAATGGCCCATCAATTTTTTTCCATGGGAAAAAAAATCGATGTTCCATGCCTTCGACATTTTCAGCTTTCGCTTTTTAAAGTTCGATATAAGATCATTCGCTAATTTAAGCATTTGCTCTTTTGATAGGAACCCAATATGTCTTTTAGGACAGAAGATGTCATTGAGGTGCAGGCGCCCCCCCTTCAGTGAGGCTGAGTATACTATAATTGTTAATGTCCTCCATCAAAATGGGGCTTTTCTTCTGGAAAGAGGCCTTCCCAATATGCCAGAGTGGCTAAGACTATGGCAGCAGATCTTTACCAACAAATTCCATGGACGGCCACAGCTGGACTTATGAGCAGATATGCCACAGAATCACTGACATGATCACATCTGCATGGTGGTGTGCAGCTGCTGTTGCCTCAGAACAGAGGGTAATATTGAGTGGACTTGCTGCAAAACCATCCCTCACCCCCAATTAGGAATTCCTGGCAAATCTTCTACAACAGGACAAATCAGTGCAGCATGGCCTACAATATGTCACTGACGTGGGCGCCACTCCTTCTCAGTCCTAGGTAGAGCTTCCAGGTAGGCTTTGTTATATGACCAGTTGAATACTGTAGTATAGTAAAACAACTGAAATAAAAATTAGTTCTGTGTCATGTCTTATTTTTTGGGGGAGGGGGTTGAAGATTAGTACAGTGAAAATCTCAGTTTGGAGTTGTCAGCCACATTCTTGTTGAATGTAAACCATGCAGATATAGAGAAGTACATGTAGTACAACCTGCCTTATTGTTAAATATGATGATTTTGCCCCTATCGCTTGATTAACCTATTTCAGGACCATCAGTAATCCAGCAACATATGCCTCCTGCAGATGGCAAGCCAAATAAAGTTATTTTAGTACTGCAGATCAATTTATAGAAATATCATAATGTGCTATTTTAGGCCTGTTGTGTGTATTACTGTTCTGTCTGTAATAGTGTCAGCACTGTTAGTTGTTTAGCATATATTTCACAATAGTATTGCAGGTATTAATGTATGCCTGTGTTTCTCCTTTTTTAAAACAGGTGATCATGAGAGTGGGAGTGTGGGCCCTGTGCCACCTGATATCAGTGTCTCATCAGACACTGATGATGATGGTGGCAAAACTGAGGCACAGTTGGGGGGGGGTGCAGAGGTTGAATCTGACGCAGAGCTTGACATCCAGCCACCCCCTTCTTTTCCCCAGACACCTACCCAGTCCACTGAGCCCACAGATGTAGGACAGGTGGAGAGTGAGGATATTGTGCAGGGAAGTGTGGCTACTGTGGCTGCAGTGCCTGTTGAGTCTGGCTGTAACCAAAGTGTTTGTGAGGTGCCATGCAGGAGAGTTGATAGGGGTGCTCGTAGGGGGCCTGGTGTCCCTCCTCCACCTTGTGCAGGTGTCTCTTCCTGTGTCACTCAATGTATGTTTAGGGCCATCATGGAGACATAGGCATGTTCAGAAAGGCACTGCAGAGAAATGCTCAGGGTTGTGGATATTGCACAGTCTGACATGCATGACTGCCTCCACCATGTCACCAATTCACTGGATCCTATGAATGACATATTTGAACGAGGGATGTCTGTAATAGACCAAAGGGTGTCTGTCATGAAACAAGCAATGTCTGTGATGGAATGTCTGCTGGGAGGGGAATGGTGTCTTCATGGGCTTAGGTTACCAACAGCATCTGCTGATAGCCAATGTAGCAGTGCCTGATTACTCGCCTGAAGTGGCAATACTTCCATTGATCCATCGGTGAGTGTGCTGTCCAGACATAGACATGGCAGGCCATAGGGTCGTGGTTCTGGCCATTGCTGTGAAGACAGCATGTCCAGCAGACATCAGTCATCCTCACGTAGCAGCACTGCATCAGAACATGGGCATGGAGGTGCCAGTGCAACTCCTGGCAGAGCCAGTTCTCATTGTCAGGGGAACAACGATGAAGTGCCACCTCTACTATGCATGGCTCAAACCTGTCTGACATACCAAGACATAGAGCTAGCACTGAGCTTGGCTTTGTTCTTGCAGCCTCTCACACACCACTTTTACATGGAGGACCCCTACAGACACACACACACACACACACACACACACACACACACACACACACACACACACACACACACACACACACACACACACACACACAGCCTGCCTGCTTCCCTTTCTCCCTCACACAATACTCACAGACATATTGTGCCAGCCTAGGCTTCCTGCTCCCCACCCCACCCAGCACTCTGTGCAAGTGATGATAACTGTGCCATATCCCTGCTTTCTCTCTTTTGGATTCAGGGGTATAAAAGTTTTATTTCTGATGCACAGGATGCTTAGCTACATTAGTGCCTAGTATTTCTGCATTTGTGCTGTTGAACTGATAATTGTACCTGTCACTTATATTTGCCTTGGCAAATTATACAGTGGATAGCATCATCATGTCAGCACTTTCTAGTGTATTCTCTTGTAAGTGTTATGAAGTCAGGAACTGCAATGTGTCTTCTTACTTTATAAATTTTGTCTTTAATGTATTCCAGTACATATGTATGGTGCACATCATAAGACACACCATCATATTCAGATCTCAGGATCGTGTGACAGCACTGTAGTCAGAATCATCAGAACAGTAATACAGTATAATGCTCTCTTTGCATGAACCTCACCAGACATATGCAGCAGCATTACAGATCACAGAGCTTTCTCATCAAGATAACACAGTGCTTACTAACCATGACATGCTGTATATGTGTAGATTATGTCACTATCATCTGTCTATCTCATTAAATTGTAACTGTTATTGTAAACCTCTTACTTTTGGTTTAAGCACTTGGGCTTCAGGCCAGTTGTCTTACATTAAGAGGGTTTGTAGTCAACACTCTTGTGGGAAGAGACTGCCAGCTGAATGCTTATTGTGCCTGTTGTTCTAAGTATCTTTGTTATGGTTTAAGCACTTGGCCTCCAAACCAGTTATTTTACATTAGCAAGGTTTGTGGTGTAGGCTCTTTTGGCAAGACAGGATAACCTACAAACTTCTAAGCTGGGAATTGCTGGTTAAAGGCTTATTGGTCTGTTATTCTGAAAGTGTCTTAGTCTGAGTTTAAGCACTTGGGTTCTGCTCTATTTTGCATTCTGAATTGCTGCTCTATTTAAACTGTTTTTTTTCTGCTGTTGTGATTGTCTGCACTTTGAATTTCTAGTATTACTGCATTCTATAGCATAGGCTCAACTCAGGCTTGCTGAATATACACTGTCTGGTATCATTTGAGCATTAAAACCAGCCCTCTTACATTAAAAAGGCCCTCTTGCACCCTTGTGGCAGAAGTGAGCAGCCAAGTACCCACCTGAGTTGGGGAGTGGTGTAATAAGGTTCAGCCTTGGCCTTTCTCTTTGTTTAATTGTTTAAAATCATTTAATTTTGCTTGGATTCCAGCATTGTGTTTGGCTGGGTTTGCACTCAGTTTACCAGAGCTGCTCAGAGATTGCACTTCTGCCCTGCAATCAACTCAGTTGTGCATTGTGAAATATTGTCACATTTTTCTACCCCTAGACCTCCATAGAAGAGATACTTTTTTTAAATCTTACAGCAAAACATGATCCATCTAGCCCACTCCCCACTAGTTGCTAGAGTATACACCTTCCATGATGGATGGACACTTTTCTACCATTTCTCCAGGCAGCCTGATTGACATGGGCATCCTGAAGCAATGTAGCAATTGCCTCATGTATACTGATAACCAGTTACTGCTAAAAAAAAACTAATACAACACGTGAGAGCTGTATGAATTTGAAATCAGTTCTCTCACATAACAACAAACCAGGTATAAAACATGTTGTCAGCGCACACAATTCACTTCTTGCACATAACAAGCTTGCAGCACATAAACCCACATATGTGGAGATACTCTCTACAAGCCTACCTTAGGATCAGAGACTTCCCAAGCACAAACCTACTGCACATACTGCAGAACCAACAAAACCCGCTACACACAAGCCCCTAAGACAAACACTTAAAAACCAAATGTCTTGGTCATAAGCGACTCCATAGTGAGACACACAGATGTCTCCCTCGCCAGGCTGGACAAGGAGATGGTCATAGTCAGCTGCCTGTCAGGTGCCAGGGTCTATCAGGCACTCAAGTCTCTCCAAAACAAGTACAATTATGACTCTGTCTTAGTCGATGTTGCAGTGAATTATTGGAAATGTACCTCACTGTACTATATGAAGAGAGACATGACTGAGCTCTCAGATTATATGTCCCAGGAAGGTATGTCCCTAACCCTAAGCAGCATTCCATCTTCACCCAAGATGATGCCTCAATATAAACAAAACATGATTGACTTCAACAATTGGCTTAGCTTCTGTTGTCAATCCAGGGGGTTCCAGTATCTGTCAGCCTGGAAACATATGGTTGACAGACCATGCTGCATTGTCACAGACGGACTTCACCTGTCGCCTCTTGACTTTCATTTGCTAACAAAGGTACTTGCCTCCCCCACAGTGTTGTTTTAGACAATGTCAGAACAACTAAATTCCCAGTGTAAAAAAAAAAAAAACACTAGAGACAAACTGAAGGTTATGCTGCTTAATACAAGGCATGTAAATCAGAAACTGCACTCACTGGAAGCACTCCTTACCTTGGAAGATGCCCATGTCTGTGCAGTCACATGCAGTCACAGAGACATAGTTCAAGGCCACAGAGAGCCCCCTAACCATGCAAGGCTACAATACCTTCCACACATTCAGGTATCAAAAACAAGCATGAAAGAACCAAAGGCAGAGGTGTATACATCTTCATTAAAGACAAATACAGCTCAAGACTGGTCAAGCAGTATGAGTCCATAGCACTACTCCAAGTCCAACTAACTACTCCAAGTCCAACTAACTGTGGGTAAAACCACCTTCCATATCATTGTTAGCTACAGGTCCCCAACCATGAACCATGAGAGCCACTCTTCCTACATGGACCTACTTGAATAACTCACTATACAGCCAAACACTTCAGTCATGTGTGATTTCAACTATCCTTCCATGAACTGGGAGTCACAAACACACTCACCCTGTTTCCAGGACTTTGTTAATATACATGCTCTGTAACCAATAGTCTACACCCCCACAAGGGGCTCAAATGCCCCATACTTAGTACTCACCAACACAGGGGGTTTCTGCACTAACCCCTGTGTGTTGTCCTCCCTGGTCAGGTTGGATCAGAATTCAGTCTCATTTGAATTAACAATCATACCTGACACCCCCTCAAGAACAGAAAGGATGAGACATTTATCCAAAGGAATCTATAGCTTCCTAAGCAATGCCACAAATAGTTGCAAACCCCATGCTACCACTGTCAGCAATGACTGCTATACAGAGGTATACACAAATGGCCTGTATAAATGCCTATCCAAGTGTATAGAGTCAGCTGAACCTGAATGGATCAAAACAAGGTCCTCACAGAAAAACAAGCCACCCTGGTGGGCATCAAACATAAATAGGTTATACAACAAGTTGAAGAAAGTAATGCTAAGAACAACAGGGAACTGACTCAGCAGAGGAAGGACACCCTCCACAGCTTGAAAAAAGCAAATTAGCTATCTTTTACAGTCCTCTAAAGCCAAGTACAAAGTGAAATTGGCATTCCTAGCTAAAGATAATCAGGAGGCATTCTTTAGCTACATCAAGAATCTGAAAGGGAAGGTCCAGCTTTGTGCCAAACTAGTAGTGGATGGTAGTACTCATACTGACCCTGAGGACATCACCAACCTGCTAGCAGACAGAATTGGGGCAAACTTCACCCCAATGTCCCCACCAAACATACCCCAAAGTATACCTGTCATCAGTTCTCTTCAAAGAGAAAGTCATAACCACACTCTTCATGGCCAAAAACACAGCCTCTGTAGGACCAGATAACATTCCAGGCTGCCTACCAAATGGTCTTAAATAGGACCAAGCAGAACTAGTTGGCACTCTCTTCAACCACAGTATAAGTACTGGCTTTGTCCCAGCAGAGTGGAACACAGCAACATTAATTCCATTGCGCAAAAGGGGTCCATCAACTGACCCTGGGAACTATAGACCCATAAGCCTAACCAGTCTTATCTGCCAGGCAATGGGGAAAATAATCATGGACCTGATCAACAAAGATATAGGTAATTTTTGAACTCGTAACTGACACAATTTGGTTTTGTTAAGGGTAGATCATGCTTATTAAACCCAATGGACTTATTCAGGAATGCCACCAAAGCCCTTGATAGAGGCAAAACACAATATCCAGCCTATCTTGACTTAGCCAAGACTTTTGATACAATCCCCAAATCAGGGATCATTGAGAAACTCACACAGCTGTGAAATAGGGGTCCAAATGGAGAGATGAAAAGTCAGCAAGCAAAGGAGAGTAGTAGTGCTGAAATAGAATTCATGCTCAAGTCTTGGTGAGTAACTTCATGAGGTGGACCCTGTTTTCACAAAATCTCACCAAGGTGACACTGATATATAGACTGTATTTATATAGCATACATCACGGACAGAAGTAGGTCAAAAATTAAAAGTGATAGCTGGGTGCACAAGACCCAAGATAAAAAAGTGCCCAATCCTGGTAGGCACACTGGTGCCAGGACAGGAAAAAAATGACAGTGTAGAATCCTCAAAATACGGAAACATTCCTCTAATGGGGCCATGCCAGGCCCAGGGGGAGGTTGTCCCCCCTGTTGTAGAAGGAAGTAGCAGTCCCCAAAAAATCACAAAAACAGATAGGCCAAAAAAGAGCCTTAAAGATGACAGTGGACTACTGAGGATAAGAAAGAAATTATGTATTGTTACTATTATGCAAAAAGCCCAGAATTTCCAGACACAAGATATACAAAATGGTTAAGAAAGAAATTAGAAGAAAGAAAAAACTTCCGCAAGAAAAACTGTCAGAAGCTTCAAATGAAAATTTGCGTTCATTAATACAACAGATTTGTGAAAAAAAGTATATAGGTCAAGAAGCTTTGATCTGTTTGGAAAAAGAAGCATCTGAAGAAGTGTGAAAATATAAGCAACAAAACCTAGAGATATTTGAAAAGTATAAGAAAGAAATATAGACATGGGAAAGAAAGAAATATCTGATATGGTGCAATACTTATGCAAAGGAGAAAGCCAAATTAATTAATATAAAGAAGGCAGTCCCAAAGATATTTGAAGAGAAATACAGGCAAAGGCATCCAGCTATGGAAAATTTCACAATAAAAAATAATATCACAAAGATGGAATGTAGAAAAGAAGGTTAGTAAAGCAGAAGTTACAAAAATAGAAGTTGAAGTTATGGAGTGCCTACAGTGTGAAAGATTTGGTGTAGAAGGTCTAACACAGGTTACATTACAGTATGATGGAGTGAGTCCCCAAAGTAAGGAGAAGTAGGAAGATCAGGAGACATCTGAAGAAGAAATATGGACATGGGAAAGAAAAAGAGATTTAATATGGTGTAATATTTATGCAAATGAGAAAGCAAAACTAACCAATACAAAAAGAGCAGCACCAAAGATATTTGAAGAGAAATACAGACAAAGGAATCCAGATGTGGACAATTTTACATTACAAAAAATAAGAAGACAAAGAGGAAAAGTAGGAAATGAGATTAGTAATGGAGAAGTTAAAGAAATAGAAATTGAGGTTATGAAGTACCTGCAAAGTGAAGGATTCAGTGTAGAAAATTGAATGCAGATAGCACCACAACAGGCTAGAGCAATGGATATCCAAATTAAGGGGAAAACAGTGGAAGAGGAAGCAATTGGTCAGGTGCCATATCAAGATATTTTGGAGCCTTCCACAGAAAACCAGTATAAATGTTCACTTGAAGCTAGACAACAAGGAAAGGAACAGGAAACTATGGAAACACTGATGCAGTCAATGTAGAGGAGTGATAGGCCAGTGAGTTATCACATGACAGTGCGGCAGATGGCACAGGATGAATTTGAAGAGAAGGTGTCACAGGAAGATAATATAGAACTTTCTATAGAATGCCTGCAGGAAATAGAAAACAAGGGATGTGCCCTCGGTTTGGAAGAAAATGAGATAATAGAAGAGTTTCTTGATTTAATAGACATGGATAGCTATATTAAGGTCAATGAGAGAAATAGACTGCAGAAGGTCAATAAAACCTAAAAAGTCAGAAGTCTGATAAAACAAACGAATGCAGTAATTAGGACTGTCCATAGAGATCCATGCGATATAACAGAAGTAAATAAGATATATTACCGTGCTGCTAAATTAATAACTGATAAATTCTACCACAAGAACACAGGGTAGCGAGGGAAGGGAAGGGGAGAAATCAAATACCATAATGGAGGTATCGAATAGAAAAAACTATAAAGCAATTAAGACAAGAAGTGTCACTGTTAGAAGACTATAGAAGTGGGAATAGATCAACAAAAATACTAAGAAAGATAGATGTAATAAAAGCAATGCACATTATTAGAACAGACCAGGATCTATCATGCACTATCGTAAATAACAAACTAAATTTTTCAGCACAGGCAGAAAAACTTAGAAGATACACAGATAAATATAAAAGAAAAGTACAAAACAAGCAATTTATTGAACACCCAAAACATTTTTATAGAGAATTGGGAAACAAGGTAAAAGGAATTGAAAGACCGCTCAAAAAAGAGGAAATAGATACATTTTGGAGAAGTATCTATGAAGATCCTGTGCATAACATCCTCTTTCAGCTGTTAGGGGTCACCACAGTGGATCATCTGTATCCATTTCTTCCTGTCCTCTACATCTTTCTCTGTCACACCAACCACCTGCATGTCCTGTCTCACCACATCCGTAAACCTTATGTTAGGCCTTCCTCTTTTCCTGTTATCTGGTAGCTTCATCCTTAGCATCTTTTTCCCAATATACTCAGCATCCCTCCTCAGCATATGTCCAAACCAACGTAATCTTGCCTCTCTGGCTTTGTCTCCAAACCTTTCAACCTGGGCTGACCCTCTAATATACTTATTCCTAATCCTGTCCACCCTCGTCAAACCCAGTGCAAATCTTAACATCTTTAATTCTGCCACATCCAACTCTAACTTCTGCCTTTTTGTCAATGCCACTGTCTCCAACCCATATAACATAGCTGGTCTCACTGCTAAATGGATAGAAGAAGTTAAAGAAAGAATAAGACGTTTACAGGTGCAGGATATCAAATGGGATGATGTAACAGCTAGAGAGATTGAAACAAAGTTAATAAAAGCCTCTAAATGGAAAAGCCCAGGTCCAGATGCAGTACCTAACTTTTGGTTAAAAGTATTAATATCTCTGCACAAAGATTTAGCCATGAGTAAGAACTATTTATATGCGTACCCCAAACAGATACCAACCTGCCTAACAACAGGCAAAACAATGCTCCTACGTAAGAGTGAACCTGCAAGGTACCCTAAAATTTATAGACCAATAACTTGCCTTCTGATGACATATAAATTAAACATGGGAATTGATGCTGACAGAGTTTATAGTCATTTTGAAGACAACTAAATTATGGCAATAGAACAAAAGGGCGATAAAAGAAAATCATATGGTACAAAGGATAATTTGTTGTTAAATAAAGTCATACTGGAGAACTGTAAAAAAGGGGAAGAATCTAAGTATGGCATGGACTGAGTACAAAAAAGCATTTGATAGTATCCCACATTTACGGATAAAAGAGTGCTTAAAAATGTATAAGATACACCCTAAACTGATTGACTACATTACAATGACCATGAAACAGTGGCAGACCACTTTGTAATTAAGCCATGATAAAGGACAGATTATTATCCCAGGGATAAAAATTTAAAGGGGGGTATTCCAGGGTGACTCTCTGCCACCGGTGTTATTCTGTGTTGCCCTTAACCCATTAAGCTGTTTACTTAACAGCTTAGGTCATGGCTACAATTTGGCTCCTAGAAATAAAGACTTCTCATCTTCTTTCTGTTGATGATTTAAAACTGTATAGTTCATCAGATGAGGAACTGAAAGCACGGCTGCAGGTGGTGAAAACTTTTTTCAGATAATATAAGAATGTCATTTAGTCTTGATACATGTGCAAAAGCAACATTTAAAGCAGGAAAACTGCAGCACCAGAAAAACATCAGTTTGGGACAAGAATGTGATATAAAATAACTTGAGAAAGAGGGAGTGTATAAATGTTTGGGAATTGAAGAAGGATGAACAATAAAACATGAACAAATGCAAATAAAACTTGGTAAGGAATACTTTAGAATACTTAAATTAATTCTGAAAACAGACATCTAGGAACAAAATCCAGGCTATAAACCAATTTGCTCTTCCTGTCCTAACTTACAGTTTTGGAGTGATTAACTGGTCCCAAAATGTGCTGGATAGATTAGATAGGAAAACAAGAAGGATGCTTCATACTCACCAAATGATTTATAAAAAACAATGCATACCAAGATTATATATTTCCATTCTGAAGGAGGGATGGGCCTCCTTGAAATTGATTACATGTATAGTTCTGCAATCTTGGGATTACACACATATCTGCTGACCTCACAATACCCAAATGTAGTGAAAGTTTTGAAACATGAGGAGAATAAATCTAAGATGACTCCACTACTTAGGCTAGCAGAAGTATATCGGAGTCAAGCAGGAATGGAAATCAAACCACAAGTAGATAAAAATCAGGCAGCAGCTGAATGTGCCAAAAACAAAAGAAAGAATATATGGTGAAGGACCAGATGAGAAGGCAAGAAATGTGGAAAATGCATAAATACAGTTGCAAGTATAGAAAACTTCTGGAAGAACCTCATTTTGATCAGGAACGAATTCAGAAATGGTTAAGGAAAGGCAAATTTAAACCAAGAGATGAAAAGTTAATACTGGCAGCCCAAGATAGTGGGCTATGTACATGTTGGTTTAGAAAGTCCATTGAACATGTGGGAGAAACAGACAAATGTAGGTTTTGTAAAACAGAATTGGAAACAGTTCCACACCACATTGCTGGTTGTGATATACTAATGGCAGAAGGAGTGTATACTGAAAGGCATAACAATGTGGCACGACATGCACTAGGGATTGTGCAAACATTATGGTATTGAAGTGGCTGAAAAACACTGGAAATATCAGCCACCAACCATCATAGAAAATGATGAAGTTTACATGATATGAGATCATCCATTACCAACATTTCAAAATACAGATGCTAGGAAACCAGATATAGTGGTCCAGGAAAAGAAGACAAAATTAGCATTGATCATTGAAATCACCACACCAAGTAACTACAGTGTCCTGAGTACAGAGAGACACAAAGTCATAAAATATCAAGATTTGCAGGCAGAAACAAGAGCAATGTGGAAGAAAGATACCCAGATAGTTCGAATAATAGTAGGAGCAATGGGCCTTATAAAAAAGAGTCTACAATCATATTTAGATATGTTACCAATGCATGTAACTCCATACGAACTGCAGAAGGAGTCATTACTGGGCACATTGCAGGTGCTGCAAAGAGTACTACTGGCTGACATCAAAGATGAAACAATACTAATTTCATGAACTTTAATCATACTTTGACTTAGGAATGGGGTCCATTCCCATCACAGTATTAGAAACCCAAAAGATCTTGAGAAATTAAAAAAACTGAGAATTAACCCATATGTCACTAGATGGGTAGCCAAATGGATCACCGACAGAACACATACAGTCAAAGTTGTGGATTCCACCTATAGCAGCAGACCAGTTACCACTGGTTTACCACAAGGATCTGTGCTAGGCCCCCTACTTTTTGGAATTCATTTTTCAGGCATCCAGGGGTAAAGAGATGGCCTGGGACTTACCATGTCACCAATGACTGCAAACTGGGTACAATCTTTGAGTCTCCAAGCAGTGATGACATACTATAAAAAGGCCTTAAACAGACCAATGCCTGGTGGCAAAGCCATGAAGTCAAAACAAATGCAAAATAATGCAATATCATCCCATTCAGAGGAAGCTGCTGCACATTACAAAATTAACAATACCCCCTTAGCTGAAACCTTGTAGTGAGAGCTTTGGAAACACAGGTTGATAGCAACATTAAATTCAATCACCATGTGTCCACAGTAGTGAGGAAGGCCTTCTAGCATCACATCCAGAGTTAAGGATGTTACAACTCCCCTGTACTCATCCCTCATCAGGCCACTAATAGTGTGTAATGCTCCTTTCTGTATGTACCTCACCAGACACCTGCAGAGAGACCTCAGAGGTTTCTAGCCAAGACAGTTCACAGCCTGCAACCCATGACCTCCATGGACAGACTGAAGGCCCTGTCACTGTACTCTGTATCTTAAAGGCTGCTGAGAGGCAACTTGTGCATTGCCTACAGAGCAGTCTCAGACCCTGCCCTAATGGAAGTGCTGCACATCCACAAGTCACATGGGACAAGATTCACTCACTCTAGGGATCTTAACCTAGCCTACGATATTAACAGGACATGCTGAAGAGACTGATATGCCTCCCAGAGATTGCCAGTCCTCTGGAACAAACTCCCAATTCATGTAAAACAGAGTTCCTCAATGACCCCATTTAAGCAAAACTTAGACAATGGGATGGGAGACTGTAAATTTACCATGGGTGTGTCACCCATGTCCCTCTTGGATAAGGCCAGTAAATGAGAGCTCACACACACACACACACACACACACACACACACACACACACACACACACACACACACACACACACACACACACACACACACACACACACAATTGAATGTAGTAATAATAGAACCCCTACCTGTCTAGGTACACAGACTACAGAACACAGTACTATACACAAATACCATGGCACAAGTCTGACTTTTACATGTCTGAAGGTCAACTTATAGTGGATGACACCAGCAGGCCATATGGGAAACAAGAGGTTGGAATGGGCTGCATGAAATGGATGTGTAAGCTTGTGCAAGTATCAAAAGACTGGCAAGCCATGCCATTGGAAAAATTAACTGTAGAACAACAAGTGTACTCTGCTGAGTAGAGACATGCACATACCAAGTTGACTGAAATGAGAACAGAGCCCATACCTAAATACACAGACTATATAACACAGTACTCTATGCAAGTGCCATGGCACAAGTCTGACTTTTACATGTCTGCAGTTCAACTTATAGTGGATGACATCAATAAGGTGGAATACCTGCTGAAATGGATGTATGAGCAGGTGCATGTATCAAAATACTGGCAAGCCAGGCCATTGGAGAGGTAACTGTAGTATAGCAATTCTACTCTGCTGTATAGAGACACATGCACACACACCAAGTTGGCTGCAGGGAGAAATGAACCCCTACCTATCTAACAGACTATATAACACAGTACTCCAAGCAAACACCAATGTACAAGTCTGACTTTTACATCTCTGCAGGTCCACTGACATCATAAGTGCATGTTGGAAAGAAGAAGGTGGGAGACCTGCCTGAAATGAATGTGTAGGCAGGTGCAAGTATCAAAATACTGTCCCTTATGGGACTGAGTTGATAACTGCAGGATACGCACTTGTTCTTCTGGCTGGACACACACACACACACACACACACACACACACACACACACACACACACACACACACACACACACACACACACACACACAAAACTGACTGTGATGAAAACAGAAGCCCTACTTATCTATGTATACAGACTACAGAACTCAGTATTTTACACAAGCACCATGGCACCAGTCTGACTTTTTCATGGCTGCAGGTTAACTTATGGTAGATGACATCAGCAGGCCATGTAGGGAGACAAATGTTTGGGAGGCCTGCATAGGCACATACATTCATAGGTTAATATGAGACCAGTAGCCTAACTGTAGAGTGTGTCTTAGGTGTGTAGAAGCCTAGATGTGTAAAAACACAAATACCCTTATTGTGCACAGTTGGATGTTTGAGTTTAGCATAGCAAAGTTGTCAGCACCACTGACTGGCCCTGTTACTGCGGGAGCACACAACATTATATATTACACGCTGTAGTGTGGTTGATATATGTGAGCAAAACATACTGAGCCCCTAGGGTTGTACTGGTTATGCAGGAGGACAACACATGTATGTCTTGTGAATATATGATGTATACTTAGAATGTGCCTTGAATTTGCAATGTTTCCACATGTTGTTTTATGTCATACAAAGAAATGGACAATAAACACCAATAAGAAAGCATCATATATACAGTTCCATAGCGCAGTGAGCAACAAATTTGTGCAATGGTTAACAAAGTGTACACACATTCGAGTTACTCTTGTTTGTGCATTGGTAAGTGATGCACAAATCTGAGCTGTATTGCTAACATCAGTAAAATAATACTATATAGCATATAGTGTATTCAAACTAAGTGTCATGTGTATGGTAGTCCTGCTCTTACAGCTGTTGCCTCAAGAATGTTGAGGAAACAGTTGTCTATGCTGCACTTTATTGCTGTAAATGGCAATGTCGCAGCAATAAAACAGAGGTTGCACACTCTGTACTAGAAGCCAGTACTGTCTGTACTCCAGGCTGGGTTTTCATGATGGCCAAGGGCATTAATTGAATGTGTCCAATTACTACCTTTGTCTGTCTGCTTCATAGGTGGCCTGCACCACTTTGAGCAAACCAGATTAGCACAGCTATAACCCACTTACACTATTTGTGCTATGAGGCACATAATGCAAAAAGTGCAATAAAAAGTGAGAGGATTAAGACAGAAAAACTTAGCAATAGACACATATAAGTAAAATAAGTGTCTGCTGTCACATGTTAAGGTACTTTCTGCTTAAATCCAAAACTATTTACTTCATTACTGCACCAAGTTAAGATATACAAGGATATGCTATATATTATTAAAGAATACATTCTAGGTTCAGGACTTACCTTACAAATGAAGCAGCAGACAATTTTATTTCAGGCCTAGAATTTCCTTGTCTCTACTCCCATAGTATTGAGGTATGCAGGAAAAAACAGAATGTATTCCACATGGATGCTTTATAGCTTGTTGAATAGCTCCACCATACTGAAAAATCACCTGCTTATGCTGTAATTAGGACCTATGAAAAACATCTGCTACTTTACTGAATATATAAAATCTGTTGGTGCCCATTAGCACAAAGTGCACTATTGCGTGTACTGATGCTGAAATAAAGTGAACACATGGGATCTTTATTGCTTTTGTCTGTGCCTGTGATATTGCACAAACATACAGCTCAAAAAGTTGAGGAAAAGTTGCAGACCTTGTAGTAGAACCCAGGACTTTCTATACTCTAGCCATACACATACATATGCTGTCACAGGAATAGTTGTGTGACAAGCATCGAGAAACCTGCCATTCATTGCTCCATTCCTCATGGTTGTGCAAAGCACTACATCTCGCAAACAAGGAGGAAAATTAAAAAATAAATTTTAACTTACTGTGGACAGATGCGATACATTTTAACTAAGAATAAAGATGGTGACACTGAACTTATGAATTGTGCACCACTTACATGCACTTTTACAGTTCACAGAGTGACATGTACACTTCTGTAAGTGTAACCTGGCACACTTCCCCTGATGACATCATTCATTGTTTCCATGCATTCAACATGACCACTGTGGAAGTACCTATGTGAAGTGTACATTCCTGCACAGTTACAAGTTTTGGGGATTTGACAGTTCTAATGTGTTTTGACCTTATTTGCATCTTCACCCTACTGACAGCCCTGAATCTACATGGTTGGTAACTGTGTAGGCAGGGAACCTGAAGGGTAGCCCAATGTTGTACAGTCAAGGGAGGATATTACTCAGATATATATCCGCACAGAGGAATGCAGGTTTTGGAATCTATGTTTCATGGGATTTACACTTTTAGCAGTCTACATTAGTTACAATTACATTGTTCATTTGGGTGGGGGTGTAAAGCTGCATTTATGTCATAGCATTTAAGGAATTGTTGCTATTGTTAATATAATTCTCTAGCATCCAACATGTCTGTGAATGTCATAATGTGTGTGGGATTACATGTTAGGGTCTGTTCTTTACAAATGTACAGACGATTACTTGCTCTAGTTTCCATGTGAACTCCTTTGCGTGGTTGTATTCAGAAATCTTTCGAATACATGGCCAACACAAGCATGGAGTCTACAGGGTTACTTTACAACTTGTTGAATCATTCCACCATGTTGATTTCCTTCATTAGCATGCAGATGGAAACTAATTGGCTGTACATGAAAGAAAACATACCCAAAACATTTTCCTGCTTTGTCTCCTACCTTTACTGATTGATTTATGTGAGTGCTAATGCTAGCTGCTGGTCCAACCTGCTCCTTTCACCCTTGCTATGCTCGGGTTCACTCCACTCCCCTACCCTACCCCCATTCCCACACACCCCATTTTCTTTACCTTTATACCTCATACATCCCTCCCACATCTCTGGCTTAACCAATCCCAAAATTCCTAATAACCTCTTACTTTTCCTCACACCCTATCTCTCTACCCCTTCTGCAACACCCTGTTTCACCACTTCCTCCACCACATGTAGCATAACACCTTCCTTCTATTCACCTTTACTGAGTCCAATCACCCCACCCCAGAAAATTGACCTCTCCAACTCACATTTCCACTCCTATCACCACACATTCTTCCACCTTCCACTACACATGGCCCATACTTATTCTACATCCCCCCTCATCATCCTATATGTCCTCCTGACATACCTTGTCTTTCTTACATCCTTTCATACTAACCTTGATCAAACTCTTCCAGCCCTTACCCTTTCCTATCCTCTTTACTCCATGGAACCCTCCTTACCCTACCTAATTTTCCCTTCTCTTTTCTACACATCCTGTTCTCAGATCTACATACTTAGAGTCTTCCCTAACTCAACTTCCTCCCACAAACCTAAATATAAGTCTGATTACCTCTATCCATACTACTCTAACTCAACTTCCTCCCACAAACTTAAATATGTCTGATTACCTCTATCCGTACTATACTAAACCTAGCCATACCATAAAAACCTAATACTAGACAGAGACATCCACCTCAATCCTGGCCCTGCCCCCCCCCCCCAACTAGCACAGACATTAACCTGGTTAAACATCTCAATATATGTGCAATAAACACTCAGAGTCTTGCTAACAAAATCACAGAGTTGCACTCCTGGACCACTCGGTGTTCCCCACATATCATAGCTCTATCAGAAACCTGGTTAAAACCACACATCTCTGATACTGAAATCTTAACCCCCACTACAATATATATTGCGTAGACAGAACTCCAAAAAGGTGGAGGAGTTGCAATTATGTATTCTGACCTCCTCAACCTATCCCCCTTATCTTTATCTCCACCTAACTTTCACCCTGCCGGACTACCACCAGATAACATTCCTATTCTGAAAGTTATCCTATCATGTATTTCATTACATATCTCCTATGAGACCATACTGCTTGACAATGTCAATTTTAACTGGTTAAAACTATCTACCAACTCTCCCTCCCACCATATAAACCTTCACAGCTTCCATCAACTTAACTCAACCCCCACCCATTTCAACAACAAAAACACAAACTGCTCCACTTTGGACTGAATTCTTACCTCCGAGCCTACTCTATATCATAACCCCAGAACCCTACCCAACTTGCTAAGTGACCACCTCCCTACTCAAGTCATATGACACTGCCCTCAACTACCCAAATCCCACCATATTAGAGAAAGTCCCAACCTTTCTTCATTGAATGCTGAAACCTTCAATGACAGGCTCTCTGCCATCAACTGGACCCACCTGAAATACCTCCCCCTTAATGATGCATTACTACAGTTTAATCGCACATTCCTTGATATCCTGGACTCCTTAGCTCCCCTATGAAAAGTTGGGATCCAATCATCCTACTCTCCCTGGCTCTCTAACGACACCCTAATGCTCATGAAACAGAGAGACAGCTACTGGAAACAATGGCTAAAATCCAAATCTGCAGCTATTTTCTAAAAATACAAAGAAGTCCAAAACCTTCAAAAAAAACTAATCAATGATGATAGGAAAATATTTTATTATGATGCACAGTTCATGTATACGTCCAACCCAAAAAGATTATAGCACACCAGGAATAAAATTCTTTACCCTGGCCAACCTGCCACTCCAAACCTCTTCCCTAATAAAACTCCCCAAGAAACTGCCACCTTACTTAATACCTTCTGCTTTTGGCTGCTCCTGTTAGGGGTCTCCACAGCGGATAATCTGTTTCCATTTTTTCCTGTCCTCTGCATCTTGCTCTGTCACACCAACCACCTGCATGTCCTCTCTCACCACATCCATAAACTTTATCTTAGGCCTTCCTCTTTTCCTGTTAACTGGCAGCTTCATCCTTAGCATCTTTTTCCCAATATACTCTGCATCCCTCTTCAGCACATGTCCAAACCAACATAATCTTGCCTCTCTGGCTTTGTCTCCAAACCTTCTAACCTGGGCTGACCCTCTAATATACTTATTCCTAATCCTGTCCACCCTTGTCACATCCAGTGCAAATCTTAACATCTTTAACTCTGCCACATCCAGCTCTGACTCCTACCTTTTTGTCAATGCCACTGTCTCCAACCCATATAACATAGCTGGTCTCACTACCCTCTTGTAGACCTTCCCTTTCATTCTTACTGGTACTCGTCTGTCACAAATAACTCCTGACAGTCTTCTCCACCCACTCCATCCTGCCTGTACTCTCTTCTTCACCTCTCTTCCACACTCACTATTACTCTGAACTGTTGATCCCAAGTATTTAAACTCATCCACTTTTGCCACCTCTACTCCCTGCATCCTCACCATTCCTCTATCCTCATTCACACACATATATTCTGTCTTAGTCCTGCTGACCTTCATTCCTCTTCTCTCTAGAGCATATCTCCACCTCTCCAGGGTCTCCTCCACCTGTTCCCTTCTCTCACTACAGATCACAATGTCATCTGCAGACATCATAGTCCATGGGGACTTCTGTCTGATCTTGTCTGTCAACCTGTCCATCACCATTGCAAATAAGAAAGGGCTCAGAGCTGATCCTTGATGTAATCCCACCTCCACCTTAAACACATCAGTCACTCCCACTTCAGACCTCACCGCTGTCATACTACCCTTGTACATATTCTCTACCACTCTTACATACTTCTCTGACACTCCCGACTTCCTCATACAATACCACAACTCCTCTCTAGGCAGCCCTGTCATATGCTTTCTCTAAGTCCACAAAGACACAATGCAGCTCCTTCTGACCTTCTCTGTACTTCTCGATCAACACCCTCAGAGCAAACATTGTATCTGTAGTGCTCTTTCCTGGCATGAAACCATACTGCTGATCACTAATCATCACCTCCCTTCTTAACCTAGCTTCCACTACTATTTCCTATAACTTCATGCTGTGACTGATCAGTTTAATCCCTCTGTAGTTACTACAGCTCTGCATGTCATCCTTAGTCTTAAAAATCTGTACCAAAACACTTTTTCTCCATTCCTCAGGCATCCTCTCACTTTCTAAGATTTCATTAAACAATCTAGTTAAAAACTCCACTGCCATTTCACCTAAACACCTCCATTCTTCCACAGATATGTCATCTGGACCAACAGCCTTTCCATTCTTCATCCTCTCATAGCTATCTTTACTTCCTCATTGCTAATCCACTGCACTTCATGATTAATTATCCGCACATCATCCAACCTTCTCTCCTTCTCATTCTCTTCATTCATCAGCCCCTCAAAGTACTCTTTCCATCTGCTTAACACACTCTCCTCGCTTCCAAATACATTTCCCTCATTATACTTTATCACCCTTACCTACTGCACATCTTTACTAGCTCAATCCCTCTGTCTAACCAATCGATACAGGTCCTTTTCTCCCTCTTTAGTATCCAACCTTTTATATAACTCTTCATACGCCTTATCCTTAGCCTTCGCCACCTCTCTCTTTGCAATGCACCTCATCTCCTTATACTCCTGTCTACTTTCTTCATCTCTCTGACAATCCCACTTCTTCTTCACCAACCTCTTTCTCTGTATACTCTCCTGTACTTCCTCATTCCACCACCAGGTCTCCTTGTCCTCCTTCCTCTTTCCAGATGTCACACCAAGCACCTTTCTAGCCATCTCCCTTACTAGCTCTGCTGTAGTTACCCAGCTATTCGGTAACTCTTCACTGCCAGCCAATGCCTGTCTTAACTCTTCCCTGAACTCCACCTCACAATTACCCTTTTTCAGTTTCCACCATTTGATCCTTGGTGCTGCCTTCACACTACTCCTCCTCTTCTTGATCATCAATGACATCCTACAAACCACCATCCTATGCTGCCTAACTATACTTTCCCCTGCCACCACTTTACAGTCTCCAATCTCCTTCAGACTGGCCCTTCTACATAAGATATAATCCACCTGTGTGCATCTCCCTCCACTCTTGTATGTCATCCTATGCTCCTCCCTTTTGTTAAAATATGTATTCACCACAGCCATGTCCATCCTTTTCACAAAATTCACTACCATCTGACCTTCTGCATTCCTTTGCTTAACACCATACCTACCCATCACTTCCTCATCCCCTCTGTTCCCTTCACCAACATGCCCATTGAAATCTGCTCCAATCCCCACTCTCTCACCCTTGGGTACAATCATCACCACTTCATCCAATTCATTCCAGAATTTTTCTTTCTCAGCCATCGCACACACAGCTTGTGGAGCATAAGCACAAACAACATTCATTATTACACCATCAATTTCCAGCTTCATAAACATCACTCTATCTGACACTCTTTTCACCTCCAAAACACTCTTAGCATACTGTTCTTTCAGGATAACCCCTACGTCATTTCTCCTCCCATCCACACCATGATAAAACAATCTGAACCCGCCTCTGATACACCTAACCTTGCTCCCCTTCCATCTGGTCTCTTGCACACACAATATACCAACCTTCCTTCTGTCCATCATATCAGCTAGCTCTCTCCCTATACCAGTCATACTGCCAACATTCAAAGTTCTGAACCTCATTACCACAGTCCTAGCCTTTACCTGCCTTTGGGCATGCCTTCACCCTCTTCTCCTCCTTCGGCCAACAGTAGCCCAATTTCTGCCAGCTCCCTGTTGGCCAACAGTACTGGTGGCGGTCATTGTTAACCCGGGCCTCGACCAATCTGGTATGTATATCTATACTGTTGTCCGCATGTATGATTTGGCAAAATTGTATGCTAGATGCCCTTCCTGACGCAACCCTCCCCATTTATCTGGGCTTGGAACTGGCACAAAGAAATGCACTGGCTTGTGTATCCCCAGTGGCTGGGTTACTTACTTGCTTACTTACTTACTTACCTTACTTAATACCTACTTTATTGAATCAATTCAAAAACTAACCCAAACCTGCTAAAGTGAAAATGCCTCACACACCACACATACTACAATCAAGACCACCCCTTTCTCACTTAATCTTGACTCCACTGCTTACATAAAATCCCTTCTGCTAAAATGCAAGCCATGCTCTCCCTCCTCTGATGACAACCTTCCTCCCCTCTTCCTCAAACTTGCAGCCCACTCTATAGCCTATCCTGTCTTAAACTTCATAAACAGATCCATCCAAGAAGCCACTGTTGCTGACATTTGGAAATCCTTCTTCACTGTACCACTTTATAAAGGAGATAATTCCACAGATCCATCTAACTATAGACCCATCACCATTCTCTGTCCACTGTCCAAAGTCATTGAAAAATGTATTCACAAGCAGCTTCTAAAACACCTAATAGACAATAACCTTCTCACCCCTTCCCAACATGGCTTCAGACCCAACCATAGTATACCACAACCCTACTATCTTTCACCAACACTGTTGCTGAAGCCAGAGACAAAATAATCTTCTCGTATCTTCCTTCATTCTCAACTGTACAAGGCTTTTGACACTGTCTCTCATCCCATGCTTATTGCTAAACTAACTGATCTTAAGCTATCCCCTTCCACTATCCAGTGGTTCACTAGCTATCTCTCAAACAGGCTCCAGTCTGTGCACTGGCAGTCAGCCTGTTCCCCTTTCCAACCTATCCAAACTGATGTCCCTCAAGGATCTATCCTTGGTCCTCTCCTCTTCAATATAGTTACTAATCAACTATATTCCTCCTGTGTCTCCTCATCCCTCATATAATACGCCGATGACTCAACCCTCATATCTTGTTCCAACACCATCTCCAACCTTCTCTCCATCACCCAAAACACTTTCCCATCTGTAGAAAAATGGCTTACTGACCACCAACTCATTCTCAACCCCCCCAAAAACTAAGCTACTATTATTCCTTCCCAAATCTGTCTCCCATCACAAATCCACTTTGACCATCTCATCCGCTGACAACACACTTATGAAAGCAGAACCACACACCAAGCTACTTGGTACTATAACTGATGACCAGCTAAAATTTGACATTCTCATACAACACTGCATAAAAAAAAAAAAACAACCAGAATTTGGGTCTTCTCTATAGAAATAAAAAATTCCTAGCTCCCAACTCCAAACCCACCCTAGCGCAGGCTTTCCTCCTTCTATGGCTTCTGTATTCCTCCCCAATGCTGACCCATCTCCAATCATCCCTACTTACCAAGCTTGAACATACCTATAACAATATAGTCAGGTTTGCCTGTGACCACCCTTACAGAACACATCACTGCCTTGCCCTGCAAAAACTTCAATGGCTCGAATTCCCCCATGTCCTGCTTCTTTCCCAGCTGTAGCTTACACACTCCTTGCTAAACAAGCCCTCAGTCTGTACCTCTATTTCTTCCTTAGTATTTCCTTATATCCCTGCTCATCCACTTTGTAGCTCTGGCCAGAATTTACTTGCTATTTATAAACCAAACATAAATAATGGCAAACTGCTCTACAAAAACTCAGTGTTCCAAGCCTGGAATAGGCTTCCTCCAGACATTCGTAGCATTAACTCTACCAACTCTTTCATGGCTGAACTCAAAAAACACTTCTTGAACTCTAAATCATGTCCTTGTCACCATCCAACTTAATTTTCCTCCTCATTCCCAAGCTCTTCTGCCAATGATTCCTCCTTCCCTCTTTTTTTTTTTTTTTGCTGTGCAGTTATTTACTATTGTATCCTGAACTTCTACTACTTTACCAGGCCTAAAAAAAAAATGTTCTTACTTTGTTTACATTGCCTATGCTATGAAAATATTCTAATTGTACCCAAACTGTATTTTGATATTATCTGTATAATTGTACACTAATTGTATATATTATCTTTGTAATTTGTGACTTTTAACACTGTATGGCTACACCTACTGGTGCTTTTTTTCCTTGGGTCTCCACTGAAAATGGGTCTAATGACTCAGCTGGACTTATCAGTTTAACAAATGTCAAATAAATAAATAAATAAATGTAGGTACTTATGCTGTAATTTGCATGCCAAAAATGTTTCTGTGTTTGTGCATGAGCACGCTGCTAGCCAGAGTTTACTGAAGCTAACCCCCGGCTTCTCAAAAGCCTGCACGGAGTGAAGATTATTGCAGTAGCTCATGCAGGCAATATGTCTGCCGTGCGATCCAGGAACAGCTGGCAGGAGCGTGCACGAGAGCTCCAGCACTAATCTTGCACGGACTAAGCCCTGGTATGCAAATCACCTCATTTGTAGGAGAAAGCCATGTAAATGAGGTGATTTTGCAATCGAGGAAGCTTGCAATTGTCCATGCAAGACTAATGCAATCTGCAGAAATGTACTCGGTTAGTAACCATGTACATTTCTGCAAATTCCAAAACGGAGCTATGACAGTTCCAAATAAAGGCTGCATATCATTGAGGAAGCATGCCAATGGCCAAGTATAAGGCCATTGGCATTGCAAGCTGTTAAAAAATAGAAAAATCAACTATTAATTTTTTTTTTTTTGCCGATCTTGGCTGTTTAAGCATAGGGCAGCGGCACGCAAATGAGATTGGGGGGGAAATAAGAAGCTAAGCTAAAAATGAGCATTCTAACTAAAATCAGTATTCTGCCATGCAAGTCAATGGCAGGCAAAAGACAATCTGGCCATTGAGTAGTGGTTGCTAAGGGGAGAGGATCAGTGTGGGACATGTAACTATGCATTAGCAGGCAATCCTATGCAAATTAGGGAAAGGTTATTGAATCCCAGATTTACCCAGGGTGTAAGGCAGGTCCCAAGAGTGTAAGAGTATAAATAACTGGGTGCAAGACTAGGATATAGGTGACATCATGGGGGTGTGTGTTAGGCATACTGTAAGTGGATTGGAGCCCTGTTGCTTGGGATTGCTCCTAACTTAGCACAGCTAAGCTAGGGGTGTGTCAAAACCTGCCTAGCACTCTTTACAAAGTGTAAGCGGGTGTGCGCGCCGCACACCAGGTTTTACAGGAAGAAAAAGGAAGTTAAACCAGGAAATAGCAGCTCTGTGCACATTTGAGCACTCTGCGCCATGGCACACAGGCTTAAACAGGGAGGCAATGGGAAGGGAAAACAGCAGTAGGAAAGTAATCAAGGAGAAGTAGCTTAGCTGACAGGTGAAATGTGTCAGAATCAGCCAATTACACAGGCAGCAGACCAGCCCAGCCCAGCAGACCACTATAAACTATGCAAAAACCTTTCCCCCTTGATTTTCCCAAAAACTCTGCACCACCAGTGTATACAGATGGGGAAATTTTACAAAACGAAAGCAAGAGAAAAAATGTTAGGGGCTGCTTTTGCTATAATAAACCAGCATGTGCAAGAGGCTGAGGGTGGTGAGGATGTGAATGCTGCTGAGCAACCTACAGTGAGGAGACGGAGAAGAGTGTACAGACCCAGTGTAACCTACCAAGGGCTACATGAGCTGGAGATAGTGGAGTGCTATAGGGTGGACAGGGACCTCCTACAGTAAATTGTTGAGCTGTGCCGGCCACGCCTGACACAGAACTAACAGAGGGGCACCCATCCCAGTGGATACCAAGGTATGTGTAGGCCTAAGAATACTAGCTACAGGTAGCTTCCAAAGGCCAACTGGGGATATGATAGGGATTTCACAGCCATCAGCATCCAGGGTACTCCACCAGCTCCTGGATGCCATGTCAGCACATGTCAGTGAGCACATATATTTCCCCATCACCCTTGAGGCATTGGCCAGCAATATGTGTCTCTTCCATCAAATAGCAGAATACCCTGAGGTAGTGGGTGCAATAGACTGCACACACATATGCATTAAAGCACCACCAGGTGAGCGGGGTAGGGTCTACATCAACTGCAAGGGCTTCCCATCCATCAACTGCCAGGTCGTGTGCGATGCCCAGGGCATAATAATGAATGTGTGTGCTGGTTGCCCTGGAAGCTACCACGATTCCCACATCTGGCATCTGACACAGCTGTACCAGACATTTGCCAATGGGGACATCCCACATGTTCACCTAGTGGGGGATGCTGGATATGCACTGGAGCCATGGCTGATGACACTCATCAGAAATGCACACACACCAGAACAAGAACTCCATAATGACGCACATGTACAAACACAAATCATAATAGAGCATGTGTTTGGGATGCTCAAGTCATGGTTCTGGTGCCTGGACACATCCAGTGGAACCTTGCAGTACTCACCAACTACATGTACCCAAATTGTCCTTGTATATGCCATGCTACACAATATGATCCTGTGGAAACAGCTGCAGCAGGAACAGCATGGGGATGGGCCACACAGCCCCCTACCAGTGCCAAGGCCTGCACAGGTGCAGAGTGACTCAGAGGAGGAACAACCTGAGCCTGCCCCACTAGGCAGAAGGAGATGTGCCCAGTATACCCTGGCCTTGGCAAAGAGGCAATGCATAGCATATGCACTGACACAATAGGGACTCAGGGAATGACACCTCTCTCTGACTTGCACATACAGTAAAAGGGATGTCAAGCCTGACACTACCTGTGCTCAAACATGTATAGGGAGTGTACTATGTGCATTTGACATAGGCAGCCCTGCAGCACCACCCTCAATACTGGGACACCCACAAGGTAAGTGACTCACACTTGCCAGTCGGGGGGGCACATACCCAACAACAGTCAGCAGAATAGGTGTAGACAAACACAAACAAATGCTGTACTATGGCCTCTGAATGAGCCCCATGGGTAACACCTACCCCAGCTCTACACAGACAGACTACAGCAGGCCAGCCAGTTGGATGTAAGTTGTGAAGGCTAGGAAGTCAGAAACTAATATGTAGGTAGTGAAAGCTATGATCTGTAGTACACTGGTATGCTACTAGCCAGCACGATAGGTAAGACTACAGACTGAAATGGTGTATCTGACATACCAATACAGTCCTAGCAACTGTGTAAAAGTGTAAGGTGTGCCCCACCATCCTATGTACACTTATAGTAACAGTCAGGTGTGCCCCCCCACCCCTGTGTACAAATATAAAAACAGTCAGGTGCCCCCCCCCCCGCTATGCAGAAATGTAGCAACAGTCAATGCTAAATGACTGATATATACCCTGCAGACTCAGCATGCTACCTGTCGGTGTATAGCATAAAGGTTAGCACCGTAGTACAAACCACCTGGACTTGATCCACACATGCAATATAGATGGCTATACTGGGCATGCTCACACACTTAGAGGAGTGAAGGTAATGTCAGTTAACAACATACTGAAAGCCCATACTGGGCATGCTCACACACTTACACACAGGAAGGCCATGTCAGCAAACACCAGTGGACCAGACATATCTGGCAGTTGCAGTTCTCAGTGCAGACACATGTCAGTATGCACCACTCCTGCCTTGCACACACAGTGGATAGGAATACAGACATATATGTAAGGACAACACACTATAATAAGCCAAAGATAGACAGACATAGATGTGTTGAAGAGGGTGACCATGACAAGGAGCCATCTGGGCCTGTCCACCCAGCACACAGCCAAAGGGCCCCAAACACATAAGGTGCAGGTGTCACTCACTGCAGATACTAGCCACCAGTATCTGTCAGCATGACAGCGTGTTGCACGTGCCAGCTGTGCAACATGACTGTACAAGGAAGTTGTCACCTAGTAGCTGTATACACGTACCTGTGGCATATGACCCCGTGTGTGGCAGCATGCAGCATGTCAACCCCTACCTGAATGGGTTACGGCCCATGCACATACCGCCCTCGCCATAGCAGTATCATGACAAGCCTGCTGAGGTCATCCAATGTGAAATACACCTTTGGGGGAGCTGTAGCTCAGTAATCTTCATGGCGCATCCCATAACTGTGTACTGCTGTACTGATAAACTAGTTTGGTAGTAGTCCTAACCCCAGACTTGGCAACTGTGTGAGTGTGTGTATGTATGCATGTCTCGGTCTCTGCCTGTGTAGACAGAATGCTTTCTAGGCTATTCACACTCAGTACAGTTCATATACACAACATTAGCAAGGCTGCAGATGTCACTCACCTAGAAATACACCTCTGGGGAAATCATAGCCTAGTAAACTCTGTAGCATGTCCTGTAACTGCGTACTGCTGTAGTGTCATAAAGTAAGTAAGTAGGTGTTCTAACCCCAGACCTGGCAACTGTGTGCTTGTGTGTGTGTCTGACTGTGTAGAGAGCAATGCTTTTTAGGCCACTCACATCCCATACAATACACATACCTGACTTTGGCAAGGCTGCTGATGTCACTCACCTAGAAATACACCTCTGAGGAAATCATAGCCCAGTAATCTCCCTAGCATGTCTTGTAGCTATGTATTGCTGTAGTCTGATAAAGTAGTGAGGTAGGTGTTCTAACCCCAGACCTGGCAACTGTGTGTGTCTGTGTGTGTGTGTGTGTGTGTGTGTGTGTGTGTGTGTGTGTGTGTGTGTGTGTGTGTGTGTGACCGAATAGAATGCAATGCTTTTTAGGCCACTCACACTCTGTATAATTCATATGCTCAACTTTGGCAAGGATGTTGATGTCACTCACCTGGAAATACAACTCTGGGAAAGTAATAGCCTAGTAATCCCTGTACTGCGTCCTGTAACTGCATACTATGGAAGTGTGATAAAGTAGTTAGGTAGGTGTACTAACCCCAGACTTGGCAACTGTGTGTGTGAATCTGTGTGTCTCTGTCTGTGACTGAGTAATGAATCATATTTTTTAGATTACTCACACTCCTTAGAATTCATATATTCAACTTTAACAAGGCTGCTTATGTCACTCACCTAGAAATATACCTGTGGGAAAATCATAGCCCAGTAATCTCTGTAGGGCATCCTGTAACTGTGTACTGCTGTAGTGTGATTTACAACTGTGGTAGGGTTCCATCTCCACCCATGGCAATTCTGGATGTTTTGTGTGTGTTGCAATGTCTGTGTATGAAGCAATGCATCATAGACTACTCACTAACAGTACATTTCAAATGCCCTACTTTGCCAATCCTGCTGATGTCATTCATTGTGAAGTACAACGTTGGGGAGAACATTCTTTAGTAATCCCTGTGGTGCATCCCATAACAGCTCTATGATGTAGTGTGATATAGACCTCAGTCAGGGGTTCTGTACCCACACATGTCAGTTGTGGATGTTTTGTGTGTGTCTCATTGTCTGTGTAGGGAGCAATGCATTTTAGGCTAATCACTAGCAGTACAGTTGAAATGCCTTACTTTGGTAAACTTGCTGATGTCATTCAATGTGAAATACACCTTTGGGGAAAGATACCACTAGTAATCCCTGTGGTGTGTCCCATAGCAGCTCTATGCTGTAGTGTAATATCGACCTCAGTTAAGGGTTCTATATCCCACATGTCAGTTGTGAATGTTTTGTGTGTGTCTCACTGCCTGTGTAGGGAGCAATGCATTTTAGGCTAGTCACTTGCAGTACAGTTGAAATGCCCTACTTTGGTAATCCTGCTGATGTCATTCACTGTGAAATGCACCTTTGGGGAAATAGTACTTCAGTAATGTTTGTGGCATGTACTATAACTGCATAGTGTTGTAGTGTGATAAAGTAGTTAGGTAGGAGTTCTACTCCCTGACATGACAGGTGTGTGTTTGTAACTCGTGTCCTGTGTAGAGTTGAGTGTGGGCAAGATGGAGGGGGTTTTGCTAATTTCTTTTATGGTGGTCCTACTATATGTCACAATGTCAACCATACAGGGATAACAGATGTAAATTAGCTGGGAGGCTGGGGTGCAAAGCCATACCCACACATGTGGCATCAAGGCCAGCCAATCCAAGTTAGCAACCCCACTATTACCCAGAGCACACACTCAACCCATGTGTCATATGAACACACATGCCTTGGCAGCAGCCAATATGTGGGTAGTACACTGCATATTGGCCACTGGTAGTAGCTATGCAGTGATAGCAGTGGGCTACAGAGGGCATGTCACCCTGCCCATCTGTCCAATATGCACGTACATGCAGACAGTCAGACAGTGCACCTCTACCATGTTCCCCAATGGACACCTGCACCACCTGTGGTGCCTTCACATGTGACTCACAATGGAAATACCATGTCTGACAACATGTCCTGTATGGACAGATGACACTGACATCAGGAAATACTGTTGGCATGCCATCAATGTAGGTGAAGGGTAAACCTGCTGCTCATTACCAGTTCCTGCCACAGGTGGGCAAGACTGGCACATCTGATGATAATCTGTGTTCACAACATGGGCCAGACACCCCAGATACAGTTCCACATGTCACTATATATGCATGTGGGAGGTGTGCACATCCCAGACTCCATCCATGTCATGGACTAAGGAACACATACATGGCATGTGGTGTACACCATTGGCCACACACAATAGTCACCCAGGTGACTGGATGGGGATGCAATACCCACCTGTGTGGGGAAAATGTGGTAACTACAGGCCTGAGACACAATGCAGACCATTGTCATGTGGCCTGATGCCAAGGTATACCCATCGCCTACCCTTGTACAGCCTGCTGGCAAAGTTGACCACCACACACCTGTGTAGACATGCACCCATGCATGTCAGAACTGGCACCCTGTATGTTTGTGTGTGTCTGTGTGTGTGTGTGTGTGTGTGTGTGTGTGTGTGTGTGTGTGTGTGTGTGTGTGTGTGTTGTATGGTGCGTATGTCCACATCCACACTCACTACAATCCCCCAGGGCATTATGAAGCATGCTGTCTGATGTCTGACATCTCCTCATGCTCTTTGCCCATACGACCTCCATATGACCCGTGTGGTGCATGTGATACCTGCACATTGTTGTGTTGTGGCAATCCCACTAGTGATGAATTGCACTCCTGGCCCTGCCAAGTGTGTCAATGTGTGTGCGTTCCTGTGTGAGTGTGCCTGTGTTGATGCTGGCACCTGTTCATGCAGACAGGCACATGTACGACACCTACCATATATCTACTGTATCCCTGTTGCAGATGTCACTCACCCTCACATACATGTCCTGAGTGCTCCACATTAGGTAACCCATGTGGTGCATCCAATAACTGCATCGAACTGTGATAGCACTACATAGATGTCAGGGGATTGATACCCTGTGCTAGTAGGTATGTGACACAAACATGCTTCAGTTTTACACTCCCACCCCTCCCTGACATGTATTTGCCTCTGTCTGCCTCCCCTACTCCCTCTCTGGTGGATGTGGAGACCCACACCTGCCTTGCTTAGGCAGCAGCATATGTATTTTACATGATGCTCATGATCAGCTGATGGCCTCTGCATGAATTGCAGCCCTCCCCTAGTTGATTGCATGTGGAACAGCTCTGGTAACAATCCTATAGCTAATTGCATGGAAACACACTCCAATACCTGGGAACATCATGGTGGTGTTGGGCCTTTTCAGTCGCTGTGAGCAGGAACTAAATCTGTTGTTTGGCAAACAGCATCTCAGATGGATTGGGGATTTACCTCTAACAACATACACTCTGGAAAGAGAGCAAAAAACAAGATGGGAATGTGCCTGGCCTGACTACAGACTGTAAGTGCTGCTATACTGCATTTGGAGTAATGTTGGTTTAACAGTGTTTGTCTGGATATGCCTGTCGTACATGTAATAATAGCTGCCATGTCAGTTCATGTATATGAGGAATCCCCATCTGCAGGGTCATCTACTGACTGGGCAGTGTTGTGCCTATGGTTTCATGTGTTAGCCACAGTACATGTCTCTGTGGAATGCAGAAGGTAATGTGAGGATTGCAGTCTGTAGATGGTGAAGGCCATGACAATTACTGACTTCATATCCCTCATAGGACATATGTTGCAACAAACACCATTACAATGGAAAATATGCAAGGTTATCACAACAACATGTCTATACTGGCCCTGTTTATGTGCTGTCAGCCACACTACTGTCGACCTTTGTACATATGGCATGCATGAAGTGGTGCATATGTGCTGTACACCATAAATAGTGTCATCATATCTGATAACAAACCAGTGATATATCAGATTGCTACACATGTCATGTACAGTAGGGGTTATATTTCATGACATAAGCTGATCATTCTGTGGATGTTTTTACAGTACTGAGGTCAGTGTAGTGATGGTGAATGTCGGCAGTGTGTGTATTGTTAATATGTACTTTAGCCTGTGTACAGACTGTGGTAGATGTCATTGTCCTAGCTCCCCTTCTATCAGATGTTACATTCTGCCCCACTGTATGGTACCATTTTGCCGTACATGTTTGTAGGTCCATACACACACATGTCCCATACCACAGACAGCCATCAGACCAAACTGTGTAGCAGCCCAGTATATGTAGGGACATTCTGTGAGTGGCACATATGAGGATGGTGTAGAACAGATAGTCCATATACTGTAATATTATGCTAGCTTACCATATGTGGCTGTGGCTGTGTTCACATTGGTTGTGGTTATGCACTGTCATACAGGTGTATCTTACCCTGTGCTGTGACAGGGCTGTTGAGCCTGCTGTATATGAAGGTACATGTGCATTCCCCCATACAAGATGTAGGCCAGTGTTGAGCCAGTCTGCCTGTAGCCTGCAGAGTGCATTGTTACATGCCTAGCAGGTTAGTGTACTTAACCAGTGGGATCTCATATGCAGATACTTGCCAGATGTACTGCTGCTGGGCCTCCCTTAAACATCATGTATGTCAGACAGAGCAGTGGGATGCTGTACAGATGTATGTCAATATCTAGTGGATAGTATGTGTCCATGGCACCCCTGTACCAGCAGTCATTATGTTTCAGGCCAGACAGGAGTGTGTGAATCCAACACCTATGGTGCCAAATGTATACCAGTCATTATGTGTTATACGCATCTACATGGCTGTCTACATCCATATTGTCAAGCCTGGTACACATGTGGTGCACTAAGGGAATATGTGTATACCTCTGGACTGTACAGGGTGTGTCTGAAGTTTCATATATAGTGGCCAATATCTCTGCTGCACTTCACAGGGGCATTACATGCTAGCATCGGTATTTTACAATGATTACCTTAGGATGTCTGTCAGTAGCCAATGGCACACATGTTATAAGCAGATTTCAGCATCCACACACACCTTGTCTGTGAAGACAATTGCAATAACAGTAGCAACATTCTAGTAATATACCTGCTATACATACCTGACATCCCCTTGCACTACGACATTGGGACTGTAGGGGCTGGGGTACGGCTACACTCCATGTCCAAGACATATGGTGGAAATATATGTACATATATCTATCCAGATAGCCATATATAGATATAATGACACGTGTACTACATTGAATTACCACTGTCATGGCAACCACCCACTATGAATCCCTACAGCATGTGGCCGTGGGCCCTTTACATTTCCTGTGTGATGGACATCCATCCTGTGTGTGGGCATCAGTGATACAGGTAACAGGTAGCAATACCCACTCAGAGCGGACACATGTTTGTAAGAGGTTCAGGAACTACAGACAGACTGTGGGTAGAGTTGTGTAATGCTTTGCATAGTACTGGTGTTACAGGGTGTGTGTGTGTACATACTAGTGTACCTTGGAATGCAGTCTGTCTGCATAGCTCACTACTATGGGCCTAATCTCTTGCTGGGCAGAGGTATGCCTATCATGTGTTGTCTGTCCACCCCACAAGCCCTGTGTTAGATATGACACTGGCAGTGTGTGTGCTACATGCTACCAGTACATGGCTACATCCATGTCTATATATAACCTCAATTCCCTGACTAAGGGTATGTTGCAGACTATATCCACCATGAACCTCTACACACCTTCTGAAACGTAAAAAACACAGTCCACTGGTCGGCACAATAAAGGTATATCCTCCACAAACCACGCTTCGACAGTATGTTAAAACTGAATATTAGTTTTAATGTAGACGAACACCAACAGCAAACAGTACAGCAAACATAGATTGAGCGCGCTTTTGTCTCTACATAACAGACTTCATCAGAATCAATGTAAAATGTTAATTGATGCATTTATATACTTTTTGTTGGGTATTAAAACCTTAGCAACAAATTGAAAACAATTAATGTTTCAATCAAACTGACTGAAATTACACTTGGGTGCCTCCTTTAACCATTTCAAAGCTGTTTTAGAAGTACATACATATAATTCATTCATAGCCAACTGATATTCAATATAAATAGGTATTGTCACCATTGCAATGTAATAGTGCTGGATAAAATATATATATATATATATATATATAAATATTTAATGTGTAATATATAATAATATATAAAAATATATCAATATAAATATATATGTGTATTTTTATAAATAATAAATGAATGTTAAAATATGCTGTGTATGTTAAAATGTTAATATTAAAATGTTACAATGATGAAATATATATATATATATATATATATATATATATATATATATATATATATATATATATATATAGGGTACCAGAATTTCAACCTGTAAAATTCATATGGGGATAAAAATACTTGTTTCTATATGGAAAATCAAGGAAACTACAAACCTCTATGAGTTAAAGCCAAGTACCTAACCAATAACCAGGTGGAAATTTATTTGGGATTTAATGCCAGTAATTTTAATGCTGGTTTGATGGAAATATGGTCATTCATGCCCAAATGGGAGCATGCATCCAATCTAATTTGCCAAATTAATTCCCTAGGCAATTTGATTGTGGATGCCACTACAGTGGGGATGGGGAATAATTGTCTATCCCACTGTAGTGCACACTAGGTGTTCGTATATCACAGTAGGGAGGTTGTGGGGTCCCAGCCCCCAAGAGGGGGGGGCGCAGGGAGTCATGCCCCCCGCCATTACGATAAGTATTCCAACTTGCAGTTTGAGTGTCAGCGAAGATGCCTTTAGAACTGCAGTTCTCTTAACTGTAGTGCAGTAAGAAATGACGGGTTAGTCCTTTCGATTTGCAGAAAGGGCCATTCGAAGAAATGATTATCCCCCTGTCAAAGGTGAAAACATATATATCAATATATGCATATTTGGACATACATCTGCAGATGGAACTGGAAACGTAACCACAACATATATGTCCACATGCACCATTGATGGATTTGAGAGACCCAAAAAACATACATCTGGCATGGATAGGTATCCCCCCCCAGCCAAATACGTCTGGCCTGCAATACAATACCAACCTTAGCAGATCCCATAAGCAGCACACCACATGACAAGGACAGTACATGTTAACAGTACTCCATCCCACCTGTAGGATGTAAGGTTGGCATTACTAACATATCATGCAGTACAGTCAAGTGACATGTCATGCTTGGGAGAACCCCCTGGGCAGGTGCAGTAAGTAGCTGGGATCCCTCATACAATCCAATAGCCCTACACCTGACAATGGTTTCACCAATGTTGGCAAGGAACTCCACAAACCCACCATGTCAGCTGGGAACTACCACCCAGTAGCCTGATGACTGTGGTCTTCAAGGACATGGAACATACCAACAATGAACCCATGGCCAATGTCACCGGTTATTTCAACCCATGGGACCCCACCAATGTTGGACTTGTCAAATGCAGAGAATACAACCTGAACATGGTATACCTCCTTAACTCAATCATGACATGTGTAGATGAGGGTTAGGAGGTGCACAATGCCTATGTAGATCATAGCAGGCTTTTGTACACCATCCTGCTTGTAGGAATGTGTGTAGTTGTTACAGGATCTACCTCCATTCACAGGATATGTTTCCACCAGGACTGCTTGGCATATGCCAACATACCACAGGTGTCATCCCATGGGCATACAGTCCTTCACAGGTCATAGATGTGTCAATGCCCTCCTCTACACTGTTGAGGTGTGCAGCACTACTGGGTTGTTATAACTCACTGGGTGTGGCTGTTGTGGACTCAACTGCCATAATTGCAGTTACTGTTGCATCTATCCCCCACATAGCTGTCTGTAATACTGTACAGTGTATGTAATCAGGTTGTTAGTTGTTGTCTACACCATTCACAGTATTTGAGTGCCTCACACCCTCCTAAGGGTAGGGATATGCCACCGGCATTGACACACACATGTTACTTAGGTGAGGATTGTAGTAGAGTGGGTAGAGGGACATACACCCTGCTGTTAGCATGTTCAGTGTCATCCACATTGCAGACTGCATATATAGCACTGTGTGGTTGTGCCTATCCTGTCTTGGTGGGATTACATGTGCAACAGATGTGTTACCTGCACGGGGACATACTGCATCCTAACCAAAGGCACTGTGTGTTGTATCCAGCCATGGCATGTGTACCACCCACTACACTTACTGGTGTCCACTGTAGAAGGCCTGCTGACACCACTACACCCATCAGCCATGTGGCACATGTACAAACACAACACAATCTGAACAGATACTGGTGACAACAATACAAAATTGTTAATTAAAGCTATGATGCATAATGGTTGCACAGCTTCACCTTCCAAGATATTGGCATTTTACTTTACTGCTGACAACATGCTACACATCATTCCATTGCTACACTGTTGTACAGTCACCCTGTGCATCAGAACCATGTTAGCCTGCCCCTGCATTGATGTTACAGATGTCAGGGAGTGGCACAGATATCACCATATGCACAGGGTGTGTTGTTGGTTTGCCAGAGGCCTAGGCTGAGCCATACAATTGACAACGTGTGTGTGTGTGTGTGTGTGTGTGTGTGTGTGTGTGTGTGTGTGTATGTGTGAGGGGCTAAGTATTGTTATGGGCCACTGGTGATGTCATGTATGCAGGTATGTGGTTGCCCTAGGTTAGTTGTTTATGTGTGTGTCTGCATGCACACAGTTCCTCCATGTGTCTGCCCTATACAGGGAATTGTGGGACAGCTGCAGACTGTACCTGGTTTGCAGTTCACCATCTCCGGCCATGAACATGGGACCTGTGCCTAGCATGGGTGCTACAGGCAGTATCAGGTACAGAGCCAGACCGAGTACTGTCCCCCGAGTTTGATAGACATCCACTGGATCCCAGTCCCTCCTGGGACTGGCCAGGGCCACATGCACGTGGTCTGCTATGACGGGTTGTGGACAGCCCCCCTCCACATTGTTGGGGCTGGTACTGCCACTACAGGAGTGTCTGTGACTATTTGGATGTCCATGGTGACCTCCAGCTGCTGGTGTTGCTGGCATATGACCATGTGGCCATCGCAACTGTCCCGCCCTGTCCTGATGCATGGACATGACATTGTGGATGAGTTCTAATGTCTCACCCCACCGTCTATCCATGACCTCAGTGTAATTACGGATGGTACCTGCTAGGTCATAAATGTTGTCAGTTACAGAGGTGTGATGAGCCCTCTGCACCCTTAGACCCTGCCTGGTGTACCGTTCCATTCATGCCTGTGCCTCCATGACAGCCTGAAACATGCGTGTGGCTGAAATAGATGTTGCACATCTGCCAGGGGCATGATGACCAGCAGTGCTCCTATGAGCATCCCTGCACATCTGCCTATGTGATAACCCACCAGACATCTGGCTATGGTTGCTGTGTCCTGACACATGTGCCATAGATACCACACTGTCCTGGCCCATGCCAACCATAGGCTGTCCCTCAGCTAGGGCCAATGGTGATGAGGCATGTAAAGGCAGTGTGACTGTGTGCGTGGATAGTGTGGATATGTGTGGGTTGTCAATTGGTGGCCCAGCGGCAGCCCCTGACAACCATTCCTGTGCCTCAACACACCTATCTTCATGGTCACTGTCTGTATCAGTGACATCACATTCCCTGCAGGGGGGATCCAGCCCCACCTCACCACCTGTGAGGGGAAAACAGGAAACAGACTGTAAGACCTGTACAACTCCTCTAAAGAGTAAATACACACAACACACGCACACACACACACACACACACACACACACACACACACACACACACACACACACACTCACACACACACACACACACACGTGTGTGTGCAGATATGGCCACACAAACAGACATACGCACATGCAGTTGACATACATGGCAACCCATACACTCCACCAGACAGCACCTACAGACAGCTCCCGCAACCCCATAACACACACAATAGCAAGCGACTGTGCATTACCGTATCACACACATACCTGTAATTACACAAATGTCAGCATGCAGGACATGTGGGGCTGAACAGCATGCAGTGCAACTGTAGTCAATCCTCATTACCAAGATTATACATGGCTGTGATGCATGGCTTCTGTTTGTAGGTGATGGCCCTCCCCCTGGAACCCACTGCACCCATGTCCACAGCATTGCTGTACATCTATTCAGCACCCTGGCATGTACTGTGCACCATACCTCATGGGTGTACACACCATTACAGGATGTGTCTCTGTGTGTCAAGTGTGTTTCCACTGCTGCTCACAGCCTCTGTGTGTTTCTGGATCACATGTGGACACGTGTTTAGTGACTGCTTGATGTACATTCACATATATCTTCATCAGTGGTGCATGTATGAGTGGTAGATTACCATTAGACAAACCACAGAGGCAATGTACTGTACCTATAGTGAGTGTAGAGACCATTATTGACCATGATTGAACCCTGGCTGATGCTGCCTGTGGTACACATAGGTACATAGGTGAGTACTGGTCTATTGGTCCTGGAACCTACATAAGCCTAGTCACAGGGGTTCTGTGCCATGCACCACCCACTAATGTTATTCCCCTGTGCCCCTGTCAGGCTGTGGTACACACATGCTACCCAGGGTGTATTCCCCATTCCCCATCCAATTGCCAAGTGTTCCTGTCAAGAGGGGCAATGAGTAGCATTGCCTGACATGTATAGATAGTCCATTCCAGAGTGTGGTGATTCCCCAGGCCAGGGCCCTATCCCTCCAGTATGTTCTGTGTAATGTGTTGATTAGGTTTAGGACCCTGGAGCGTGTGTTAGCAGATGGAGTGGGATGTCATTATATGTAGCATGTTCAACTGCTCTGTGTATGACATAGCTGTGTATGTTGGGCAGATGTCAGCTGTGCCTGGGCAATGTGCACCAGAGTGTAGCCACAGTTATCTGAGATGGATTGTGTATTGCATGTGTTTGAGGCTGGTAATCCCATTAGTGAGGTATGTGCTGGGTCAGTGCACATGTACAGCATGCATTATGAGTAGGTGTGTTAGATGTGTACATGGCCTACACCTTAGCTATGACATGCACAGTGAATTGCCAAACATAACCTTAAACCATACTCACTGGCATCCAGCTGCTGCCTTGCTGGTATCCCAGAGGCACCTACATTGACATGGGATAGAGTTGATGTCAGTGGCCACAGCTGTGGCATGGCTACAGGGTGGCTGCAATATTACAGTACAACAGCAGCTGATGTCCACAGTACTACAGATTATGCATTACTGCTTATTGGTACTACACAGCAACATACCCTCACATATGCATGGTCTACCTGTACAGATGCATACACAACAGTAGTGTTCTGATATGCCATGGAACCTTACCTGCATGCTCAATGTGTGGTGTGTGAGTAGCACTCACCTCCATGACTGTATAGGTCTGGAGCTCTTGCTGGCGGGCAGGTGCTACCAGGCTGATGAGCAGCTCCTCCACTCTGGTGAGGGGGGGATGGATGTTATGCCCCCCCCCCGTTGCAAGGTGGTCACCTCTGCATGGCAGCGGCACGATGATGTACTTGTCAGATCAGGTCACTAAAATGGTGGCGGACCTGCTCACTAGTACAGCTGTGCATCCTCACCTCATTCACCCTGCGGACCAACTCAGTCCACATGACTGTTCTCTCCTGCTGGTCCATGCTTGTCCATGAGAACAGCAGCTGATAGTTGTGGATGATGCTGGTGATGATGAACTCCTCCTCAGCGGCACTGTATGCGGGGTTTCTCAGGTGTTCCATACTCCCTGAAAGACATAATGATGGACTTATGTCTGAGCCACTCATATGTCAAGTTTTCCATAATACAATACACATATCAGTCTCCTGCCACCATATCAGCTCCAACATAATGTTCACACTCCGCTAGTGGTATGTGTCCAGTATGTGTACCATTGGGCCATATATTGTATTGTACAAAACTTTCTGCTATGTAGTTATAGACATACTCCCTGTGTGGACTCTAGAGTTGCAGGGTTGTTACAGGGTATTTCACCTGCATGCCATTGTCACTGCTATGTTTCCACATATGCATGTGGTAGGCCTGCTCTGTGATTGCTACACATCTGCCATTCTGTAGTATTGGGGATATCTATGCATGCTGTTGGACATGTTCTGGGATTGTGTGGACTATTACAGCCCACATATGTTCCATGACAGTTACACACCAGTATGTGTAGGGGTTATTTGCCAGCAGGAACATCACTCCAACCTAATGTGCACATGTTACTAGTCCACATCACATCTGTGGCCCACCATGGAACCTCATGATCTGCTGTTCCATCACTACCTTCATGTGGAACCACCTCAGGGGATGGTGTGCCCCCCCAAGGAGCAAACAGAGACATGTGTCTGTCACCAAGGTAGGTCATGGTTATTGGGCATAGGGAGGTTCACAAGGACATGGGGTATGTGCTACATCACCTGGAGGCATGCAGTACACATACACAAGGTTCAACATGCATGTCCTTCCTGCCCAGTGCACAGCTCAGGCACCTTTATGTCCATGCAGATGCTGTCGTGACTGTCCATGGGTGGGCACCATGTTCCCTTTGTTCCCATGTGGGGGCTCAATGGCCTCCACATTCCAAATGTTACTACCTGTCCACAGTGCTTAACCACCACGTGTCATATACCAGCCCTGTATGCTGTCTTGTTTGTCACCCAACCACACCTACATACCAATATGTGCCTAATACCCTTCATCAACATATATATCCCACCATCCCATACAATTGCAATGTGTTCCCAACATGGGTTACACACCTCACTCCACACTCCATCTTGCAGCCATGTCCTGGTGTGTAGGTATGTTGTGTATTGATGTATGATGTTCTCTCACACATGTCATGGCAGGGGAAATGTTTTGACATGTATATATATATATATATATATATATATATATATATATATATTTTTTTTTTTATATATCTATATATATATATATATATATATATATATATATATATCAGAAAAAATACACAGCCCTGGCATTCAGGACCCGGAACCAGCAGCAAAAAGATTTTTTCTCACTTAATGCGAATGTTGACGCTAGCCAGTTGTTTTCAAAAAATCGACAGTCTTTATTGAAATGAATACAGTGAACCAAGCGCTTTCACCCGTGTAATACCAGGCTTTTTCAAGGACAAATGTATGAGCGCTGTTGCGTGACTCATTAAATAGTGAAATTCAAATCACATGATATAATTAATCAATTAGTTTCAATTACATTCAATATATCTCTAACAATAGTTCTCTCTTTAACAAAATATTCTGCTTAATTTAAGGTTAAAATGTATTGTTTTAATAAAATATATATAATCATTTCTTTAAGCATGCCAGTATATTTTTTAATTATTAGTGTTAACCTTATAATAATAAAATAATATTTCTTAATATAATACATAAAAAACTTCAAATTCATGTCCCCTCTTGTAAAAAATAAATAAATTCATGCACCAAAATGTTTATAAAACCATCCTTAATAACATTACTAATGTCTCTACTAATGTGAATATACTCATTTCCTATTTCTACAACCTGGATGAATGAAAATCCTCCTTTCAGTCCTATCACAACAAACTGAATATCAAAATTAATTACTTATACAAAAGATGTGAAATGGTGTAAAATAGCATAAAATGTAATGAATAATACATCGCAAATGTTAGTGACCTATGGAGAGGAATGAATATATGTATATTAAAAAAACCTGTATTATGATAGACTTTTGGGAGAAGGAAAAAGGCTAAATGTGTTATAATTGTGCTTTTCTTAATTTTAAAACACTCATAATATTAATACTATCATTCAATCCAGGAGGCTTCGTAGAATTTAACTTCAACTGCCAATATAATTTGCGATACTCTAAGGCTGTTTCCCAGTTACCACCTCTAATATCTTGTGTAACTTGCTCTAATATAAAAAACTTAACATTCATGTTTTTACACCTTAGAGAATGTTTATAAAAGGCATTGCTCTCCTTCTGTTTCGTCACATCATTAAAATGTTTATAAATCCTTCTCCTTATATGGCGTTCGGCGGTTTTTCCTATGTAAAAACTGTCACAGCTTGTGCACATCCCTAAATATACTACCCCTTTTGTGGCACAATTATGATGGTTTTTTAGAATTAAAATTAAATTTTCTAGAAGGGATGTTAATCCATTCCTGATTCATCATGGCGTGGCATTGCTTACAATTGCCACATGAATATGTGCCTAATTTATTTTTATTATTGTCAATCTTTGGGTTATGATTCAATTCAAAGATTTCCTTCAAGTTCATATTTCTTTTTCTGACAAAATGTGTTTTTTCTGAAATAAAATTCTTGGTATCATCATGAAAATTGAGGATGGGCCAATATTTAGAGACAATATTCTCAATCTCTGCTGAATTCCTGTTAAAAGTGTAAATGAAACTACTTTTACCATCCTTTGTGTTATCATGGTTACTCTGTAAGGGGTTAGAGGGTCGTACCCCTAACAAAGGGGGATATAAACTATCTCTTTTCTGACCAATATCATGTGCCAGATTATCAAATAATTTATCTGGGTAGCCTTTTTCTAAGAAATAAGTTTTTAGAGTCTGCACCTCTTCGGTAAAGCTCGAATCAACTGACCCTTAATAATGCCCCTCTTTTGGAAATGTGGATGTCCGCTATTGTAATGGAGATATGAATTGGAAAATGAACTTTTTCTGAATAGTTTTGATTCAAAACATTGATTTTCATAATCCTTAACAATAGTTACATCCAAATAATTTAGCTTATTCTTGTCTATGTTATAAGTACATTTCAGAAATGATGTTGTATTATTAATGTGATGCAAAAATTCAAGAATACTTTCCTCTGTACCTCTCCAAAAAATACAAATATCATCTAAAAACCTCTTGTAATACATGATGTTATGGTGCCACTTACTCAAAAAAATAAATTTCTTTTCCCAGAAATACAAAACTATATTTGCGTATAAAGAGGCACACGAGGCTCCTATTGCCACACCTTTTCTCTGACGGTAAAATTCTCCATTGAAATGTATAAAATTGTTCTCAAGGACAATTTCCATAAATTCTGTTAAAAGATTAATAATTGTTGCAGTTTGAGCTACCTCTGTTGCTAAAATGTGACTAAACCATTCTAATCCTGTTTCATGTAGAATGCTCGGAAAGAGGTCCACCACATCCACTGTAACCATTAGAACCTGTGAGTTGAACATGCTTTGATCTATATCTCTCAGAAAATCCCAAGAATCTTTACAAATGTGGTCTATGGTGACTACAAAAGGTTTTAAGATAGTATCGATGAATTTAGCCAGTGGTTCTGTGATACTACCTGATCCCGATACTATTGGTCTAAATTTAAGTGGTTCTAAGGTTTTATGCGTCTTGAGAATACCAAAAATTTGTGCAATTCTTGGTTTGTCTACATACAAATAGTTGTATAATTTTTCATTAATTACATTCTGCAACAGGTGATCAAAAAGCTGATAATTAATTTTGGCGTAGGCAATGTTTATTTAATTTCTGGATACTAGTTCATATTGATCTGTGTCCTGTAACATGTGTATGTGAGCCTCATAGTCAGCTTTATACATCAAAACTGTTCCACCCCCTTTGTCAGGTCTCATGACTCTAACCTCTTCCTGTTTTAAATAGTTGATCAAATCACCTTCGTTATCACTTAGGTTATTAAGGGTGTTAATGTGTTTTTGTCGTTCTAATCCCCTAATATCCCTTTCAACCAACTCTTCAAAAACTTTCAGAATGGGGTGCATGGGTGGATTAAAAGTGCTTTTTCTTGTTAACTCAGTAGTAGGACATTTTTGTCCTTTGAAAAATATATTTAAATTCAGTTGTCTCAAAAACAATTTCAAATCAATCAAAATATCATGTGTAAAAACAGGTTTGAGAGGAACGTATTGAAAACCTTTTAAAAACAAATCAAAAAATACTTGAGTGATTTGTATGTCAGTGAAATTATAAATTGTAAAATTATTACTTCTAAAAACAATCTGTTTAGTTTCAGTTGGTGGTAACTCGAAATCTAAAGGCATTATAGGAGACAGACTCATTTGTAGGGTTGGTTCCAGTTGCTGTGCTGAAATCTGCGTCCCCACCCCCCCCCCTGGGGGGATACTGAAAATCCCTTGCGGATTGTTTTCTGCCTTTCTCCGCAATTCTTTCACCTCTCCTTAGGCCTTCTGGACCTGAGTTCTCTTGATTGTCCTGAGTGTTATTTTCATTTTCATTGTAAAATACATTCTCAGCATTGTTGGGAACTCTGTTCCTGCTATTGAATAAAGGGAAAGCTCTACCCTCCCGATATTGAATGAGGTCACATTCTAATTTCCTAATTTTACGGTTTAGTACCCTCACACAATGCTGATCAACCTCATCAAATATTTTGTCATATTCTCTTTTAGCACTTAAAAATCTTTCATCATTGGTCAGCCGACTATTCAGTACATTTAATTCCTTCAATAAATTATCTGCCTTCTTTTCATAATCAGTAATCATACAATGTAACATTTCTAATCCTGCTTTGTTAAATATTTCACATAATTCATCATATAACATTGAACCCGACTGTACATTATTCGGAAATTTAAAAAACCTTAAACCTTTGGGTACACGTTGTACATGCAAACATTCCTTCAAATAATCAATTTCTAATTGATTATTTTTGTATAAATACAGTTTGTCTTTAAATTCACGGAGAAAATAATCGATGTTAAAGTCAGATTCTTTGTGCACAGTACCTATTTTAAAAAGGAAAGGTTTCGTAGTCCATGCTCCAAAATCAAAATTCCTTGCTTCAGAGTAACTTGAATTAGTGTTAGGATTATTAGTTCTACTTTGAGCCATAAGTCCATTAGAACCCACACTGCTACCTGCCCCATTGGAAGTAACATTGTTGTTAAAATGCGAAGTTCCTGTTTTGGCACTTCTTGTGGGTTTATCTGGAAGGAGCATTTGGTTACATGGAATCTCTTTATATAATGTGTTGTTTCGCTCATTAATAGTGTTTGATAGTTGTGATAGGATGTTCAAAATCTGGTTGAATTCACCACGCGTAACTGGCGTTGTGTCTACGTCATCTCTTAGAAGTGTAGGCATTTCCACTAAACTGGCAGGTTCCGTTCCTTCTGCCATGGCTAAAATAATCCACAACAGTCACAAAAAAGAACTTGAGAAACCAGAAAAAATACACAGCCCTGGCATTCAGGACCCGGAACCATAGCAAAAAGATTTTTTCTCACTTAATGCGAATGTTGACGCTAGCCAGTTGTTTTCAAAAAGTCGACAGTCTTTATTGAAATGAATACAGTGAACCAAGCACTTTCACCCATGTAATACCGGGCTTTTTCAAGGACAAATGTATGAGCACTGTTGCGCGACTCATTAAATAGTGAAATTCAAATCACATGATATAATTAATCAATTAGTTTCAATTACATTCAATATATCTCTAACAATAGTTCTCTCTTTAACAAAATATTCTGCTTAATTTAAGGCTAAAATGTATTGTTTTAATAAAATATATATAATCATTTCTTTAAGCATGCCAATGTATATTCACATTAGTAGAGACATTAGTAGTGTTATTAAGGATGGTTTTATAAACATTTGGTGCATGAATTTATTTATTTTTTACAAGAGGGGATGTGAATTTGAAGTTTTTTTATGTATTATATTAAGAAATATTATTTTATTATTATAAGGTTAACACTAATAATTAAAAAATATATTGGCACGCTTAAAGAAATGATTATATATATTTTATTAAAACAATACATTTTAACCTTAAATTAAGCAGAATATTTTGTTAAAGAGAGAACTATTGTTAGAGATATATTGAATGTAATTGAAACTAATTGATTAATTATATCATGTGATTTGAATTTCACTATTTAATGAGTCGCGCAACAGCGCTCATACATTTGTCCTTGAAAAAGCCCGGTATTACACGGGTGAAAGCGCTTGGTTCACTGTATTCGTTTCAATAAAGACTGTTGACTTTTTGAAAACAACTGGCTAGCATCAACATTCGCATTAAGTGAGAAAAAAATCTTTTTGCTACTGGTTCCGGGTCCTGAATGCCAGGGCTGTGTATTTTTTCTGGTTTATCAAGTTCTTTTTTGTGACTGTTGTGGATATATATATATATATATATATATATATATATATATATATATATATATATATATATGTCGACATACACACACACACACACACACACATATATATATATATATATATATATATATATATATATATATATATATATAATCTTTCTGTATACATATATATATATATATATATATATATATATATATATGTATATATACATATGTATATATACATATGTGCATATATGTGTAGATATCATTTTGTGTTGCTTATATACCTATATAAATGTATAACTGTCCGAGGTTCTGTACACATACACAGCTGTGAATATGTATCACACATATATGTATATGTATTTGGGGTACATACTAACATCTGGACCACACTCATGTACCCTCTTTATTTCACAGCTGAACTGGTCTGCCTTGCTGCAACACAGACAGATGTCACATGTGAACACAGACTAACATTAGGGGGGTATATATGGTGACAAACTTTAGATGAGCATATTATACTGCTATGGCAGTTCAGCATGCTATGCTACACTTTAACATGATTGTCCTGCAGGTGGTGTGGTCTTTCACCCATGTGTCTATCATGGCAGTATTAATACCCCCACCAGATGTTGGCCACAGTAATTTGCAGAACACAGATATCATGGGTCAGATGCTTGCCATTCACTGCTGGTCTGCACATTTGACAGGTATGTCCCACTGCCCACAGGGATTGTTACTACTGCTGAGCACAACATCATTACAGGAACAAGTACTGATGGCACATATACATCCTTTCACAGTATAAATCCTATTATTCTATGCCATATACATGTCAGTAAATGCATATCTGTTTTACATACCTGTTATGTTGTTTCCACTGTAACACAACCCTGAGCTTTGTGAACTTTCTTGAAGGTTTTTTTTTCCTCTCCCTCTCTCTCTCTTTCAGTCTCTCCAGTAGAGTGATTGAGCTGGTTTGAATAGATTGCAACATACTTTGGTTGGTATTGCACACGATCAGATGGTGGCCTGTGCACCAGTCAGTGTCTACCAGTTGCTAATTGCATGCAGCCTGCTGTGTAGTACTTCAGATAACCACTGTCATGGCAACCCTGTACTATAAATTCCTGCCTTCTGTGGGTGTTGTCCCTTAACCTTTACAGTATGGATGACATCCTTCCTGTGTGTGGACATCAGTGTTACAGACTGCAGGTAGCAATACCTCTTACAGCAGAATCTGCAGACACAGGGCAAATCCACATGTGGGTAAAGTTCCAGACCTGCAGACAGCGTGAGTAGTGTTGTTGTGTGCAATGTATCTTGCTGTTCTTACAGTGTTTCTGTGTACATGGTACTTTTTCATGGAATGTTGTCTGTCTGCATAGCTCTCAACTGTGGGCCTATCCATATGATACCAGGGGGATTGGCTGTTAGGTTTTGTCTGTGCACCACACAGGTATTGTCCCAAATATATCTGTGGCATTCTATCTGTTGAGTGCTATCAGTACATGGCTACATCCATTTGTATTTCAATGTCATATCCCTGCATAAGGATATGCTGCAATGAATCCTGTAACACCAGCAATTTCCAGGGTGTGTAACAGTAATACTCAAATATGGCCCTATGTTCCTGCCTCTGTCCTCCACATATATGCCAGTCTTTGTCCTGCTGTGATACAGGAAGAGTTGTTAGGTAATGGCCTGTCATTATTTACCGCTATCATTACTGCTATCATCCCAGTCATGTCATGGACTCCCACAACAACTGTTGGGCCAAGTCCAGATATATGGGGCAACAGCTGGAGAACACATATGTGCCCTTGCACATTCCAGAGGTATGCCCTTGTACAGCCTTTTATGGGGGGTTCTATGCCATTACCCTAGGCTATGGCACCTTTTCAGTGATATAACTGTTAAGAAGAGGGTCATTCAGTGTGATAGTGAGATGTTAGGTTAAGGAATGTTATGTACAAGATACTGTGACATTAATACAAGTGCTACTTTCCCGCCTAAGGCTTGACTACAAGGTGTAATTGGAGGCTGCTGAACTACATCTGTAATTGTTGATTGTTATGTATCCTGAAGGCAAGTCCTGTTTCTCCTGTTGTACTAATTGAAGGCCTTGGCCTGGACAGCATAGTATGGTATATGTACAAATTGCTTGCATCTACTGTTTTGTGTGGGCCTTGCATTCATGACTGATTACATATTTCAAAACTTATGTGGTGACAATACTGGCATACATTATTGTATAGTACAGGAATAAAGGTTATCTATGTATGCTTACCTGTGTGTCGTGAATGTCCTTTGAATTGTGGGTGGGTATATGTTTAATGTCAGTATTCTCATTTGTGGGAATGGTTGCCACAATACACATTTCACAGGTGCCAGTTGAAGGGCTTGTGGCTGAGGGATATACTTTTCACCCAGTACTTCCACACTACTACTACATATGTATGGTTACTGATACCTTTTGTGTGTGTATATGTGTATGTACCTATATATATCTCATATATATATATATATATATATATATATATATATATATATATATATATATATATACATACATATGAACATATGTATGTATCTATATACAATTGCTGTTATATGATTATTTGTGAGTCATACATTAATATATATATATATATATATATATATATATATATATATATATATATATATACACATATAGCTCTGTCTATCTGTCTACATTTACAGATATATATCTGTCCATGTCCATGCATGTTTGGCTCATATTTTGGCCTGTTCCTCATTCACTTGGCAATTGTCATGGATGATCGCAGCATTGAAGTCAATAACTAGTGGCAACACTTTTGTGTTTCAGACTTCATCTCATTCTACATGTGTTCTAATACATATAACTCTGTAACTAGCAACGTTTTAAGTGTATCAGAGCATTAGTTGACATATATCCCTATTTGTACCCACAGCGTGGCATACTTTGTCCAGACTTCTTGCATTAACAGGTTATGTGGTGTGATAATAATACATTTCCTGTACTGTTGACTGATTGTGCTGCATGATATATTTGAGAAAACTTCAGGCTGTATATATTTGCCATGGTTTAGTGGTAAATCACTTTGTATGGGGAGTGCAGGGTCTTGGGTTTGAGCCTTGGAGCGGCAGTATATTTTGTTGCTGAGCAGAACAAGGGACGTTGGATACAGAGAGATTAAGGCATGTTTAAGCAATTGTAAGCAAGTTTGTGTGAGTTTGCGTGACGGTAAGCACTGCCAACCTCTGCTTATGTTTTCTTACAGTCAGTTAGCTTCGAATTTCTCAACCTGTGTAAGCATAGCTTACCCCCGGGCACACTCGCGCAAACCCACTTACCACTGCTTAACAGTGCTTACTGACGCTTACCCCCGTGATAATTCCTGTAAAAGAAAAGAAAAAGGGATTGATAGGACAGTGGTGAAAAATGGGGCACAAAGAGGAAAAGACAGTAGGGAAAATAGCTAGGCTTGTGCAGGAAGGGTGTAGGAATGGTCCATAGTGCTCATTTCTTCTACAGCAACAACTGTGCATATACACTATATTTGCAGGTATATTTGGACCCTCAAACCCCTGGGAGGTGGGTGAGGACAACATATATTCATTGTGATGCCAATTAGACCAGATTACATGTGTCCAGTGGACACGTGTGCGAAATGGACAGCTATGTATGGGACAAGATTTTTTTGTGGGAACAGATTGCCCTTTTTTTTCAGGTGAGAGTGGGATGTTGAGGAAGGGTAGCAGGTGTATTTGGGGAGGTAGGTTGGGTAGGTTAACAGACAAAACACACAAGATGCATACAGGGCCGTTATATGACACATGTGGGGGTAAACACCTTGGACGGGTGGAGTGTTTGGAAGTTGCAAGCCCATGAGCCCCCAACTGGAAACAGTGGGACTGAGGTCCCCACCCATGGGCAGTCACCACTGTACCTTCACGGCCCCGACAGTGGCTGTGCTGGGGGCTGTGTAGGAGGGGCATGCTCACCTTCTAATAGCACCACTCAGCCCTCAAGCTGGTGTAGCCACTCTCATTACTCCAGATCGAGCTCCTTATGCACCACTGCCCGGATGTGTTGATGGGTGACAGGTTCCCCTCTGCACCCGCTCTGAGGGGGGTGTGCTCCATCCCCTGCAGCAGTTCCATCCAAAGGTGGCGCAGGGCCCGTGGAGGAGGAGGTCCCAGGCTCAGCCTCAGATGTACTTGTGACCAGTGCCATGGCCAGCTGAGGTGGGACAGGTGGGTCTGCTGGGACCGACCTTCCCATATGAGCTGTGTTGTCACAGGTTTTTGACAGATGGTTAGTAACAGTCAACAGCATTCAGGATTAGTTAAAACAGCATGCATAAGTATTCCCATTAAAACAACACACCAGATTTAACACAGTTGCAGAGCAAGCAGAACACATGCATATATGGAACAACAGTGGCCATTACAGGAGTGTGCAGGTTTCATTGATGGCAACAGACCACCAATATGGGTGTATTTTCACATGGCACATGCATAGAAACAAATGTGAATATTTATAAACCATTAGGACATATGTCCCAACAAAATTTTGGAGTGTACACATACCAGTTGAGGAGTATCATTGGGTTATTATGCAAATATGGCAGGGGTGAGAGACAGAATTCAGTTAGCAACTAATATATCCTTGTAGTTTTCACAACATTCTTAGTCACTGCAGTGGTCTTTCCCTTACATGTATTATTACACTACACAATGGCCTTATAGTGTACACTGGTATGTTTATACATTATTATATACACGACCTGTGTCTTACATACAGGCGTGACAGGCAGCAGGTGTTAATGCAACATATGTTGAGAGCTGCTGTCATACATTTTGGGTGAGGTGCTAGAATGACAGGTTTGTTTCCATATACATTCTTTGACTCTGTACACGTTTGAATATCAGTTATATGTCATTGACAGCTGCCTACAATTCTTGGAACATCAGAATGGATTTTCAGGGGAACAGGGTACCAAGTTGGTGATATGGGACATTTATCTGGACATGCAGGACAGATTAGAACAGTTATGGGGTATGATTATGCATACTACGTACATTATGAACATTCTAGCAAATTCTGTACTGTAGTTGGGTGTAAGTATGCATACAGCTTTCTATCTGAACATTGTATCAAAATCTGTACAGTTGTGGGTATGATTATGCATACAACTTAGTAACACTCCCAGGATTGAATCCCCTGCTGTGTGTAACAAAATATTATAGCTAACATCACAGTACACTGTGCTATCAGGGAATTAATGTACAGCTTTCAACTGTTTTCTGTCTAAGTCTCCCTAACTTGTACAATATAACTGACCTCTTTGGCACTTCCAACATTGTTATGCAGGACTTCATGCCCATTTTATCTGCATACTACAGTGTGGGTGACACTGCTTAAGATACAACATTACTATTTATAGTATGGAACAGATCACCAACATATGAGAGAAGAGTAAACAGAAGCACTCCAGGGGTTATACATTTATTCACAGACTATTACACATTTATTTCTACTGGTACAACACTTTCTAAGGCTCTTATATTTATTTGTTATGACAGTACATGCAGACTGATTACTAACCTGCCTCGCAACACAGCCTTTGCAGCCTAGCATATTGGGCTTGCTGGTTCGCAGCCCTCTCATCTGCAGCTGTCAGAGAAATGCAATGATATTTAGCCATACCTCTCCATAGTATACACAAGCTAGGCAATTATTAACTACTTAGTAGAATGAGTACTTACTCAGTCCTGGGACACTGGGCATCTGCTGAGACTCCTGGATCCACTGTTCCAGTACACCCCCCCCCCACTTCAGGTCAGCATGGTGGTGCCTGACCTGCTCACCAGTCCGGGGAATACCTGTGGCACTGGTGAGGTCACGGGTGAGACTGTCCTAGGCTTCTGTTTTATACTGCGAGCCCTGGTACTGGCCCTGCAGTAGTCTCTGATCATGGTGCTTTACCAGGAGCCATACCATGATTTTTGACTCCTGGATGCCCCAGCGCTGCGCTCTAAATCGAGTGCCTTCACCCACACCAGCCATTCTGCTTGCAGTAGGAAGCTGCAACCAGTTATGAGTAGTATTCCCACCTGTGGGATATAAATACGGCCATTTTCCCACATTTCCCCGTGATTGGCCAGTTTTGAATAGGCTAAGCTATGGGCAGACCTGCTTACATGAGGTTGGCCCTGCTTAAAGAGGTATACCACTAGGCAGATTGAATTGGTTCACCTACACATTGCTTACACTTACTAACTTAAGTTGTGCTGTGGTTAGCATTGCTTAATAGTTAATTAGCACTATATTTGCCATTTGGCAATGATTTATTCTTCGTGACAGGTTATATATGTGTCTGGTAACTGTGATTCATGTGTACATACACTGTATGGGGACCTGGGGGCTTCTATACTTTATTACAATAACACCTCAAATCTATGCTTTATGCAGTACTCCAGTTCACATATTTATGTTCAGTGGCAGGTTATCCAACATCACACTGTATATAGATTCATTTCACATGTTTGGTTTGACTTTCCTGTGGTGAGGATTAGTTTGCTGATACCTCATTGATATTTATTGCTATGATGGCCTGGTGGTTAACTACTGTGACTATAGTGCGCAGGATCCTGAGTTTGAGACTTGCAGAGCCAGTCTATTTTTTGCTAGGCAGAGCAAGGGCCATTGGATATAGTGTGATTAAGGTACTTTTGAGCAGTTTTAAGCAGGTTTGCATGGGGGTAAACACTGTCTACAGAGGTAAAGCAATTTAGAGGCCTACTGGGTGTAGGACACTGTAACCGGAAATTAGCAGTGCTTACCCTCGTGCAAACCCATGCACACGGCCTTATACTCGCTTACTGGTGCGGACATATGCTTACTACTGCTTCTTGCTGCTTAACCTGATTACTGCTTTATGCATAATGATACTGCCACCTCACATGTGCATTTCCTGCAGTACTCTAGGTTTTATATATATATATATATATATATATATATATGTGTGTGTGTGTGTGTGTTCCTTCGTTGCAGCTGTACTCCAGTTTATATATATATATATATATATATATATATATATATATATATATATATATATATATATGTATTATTCCATGGGTTATACAACATACATATTACTCATACCGTGCTTTGCCATGGGAAATGGTATGTCTCAGTTATCTTCCTGTTCCCCCCCTCCTTTCTCGCTTACATCCATGAGGCGGTCCCATTAGAATAGGTCTGTCCAACCCCGGCATGCCTCAGCCCATAATGACTTACCCATCATTCCCTCCACCCCCTCCCTCCTCCACATCAATCATCCTTCCTACAGGTTCCATCCGAATCTCACCACACCACTACGCATTGTCCACTATCCACTTCTCAGGGCCCATCATGTATGTTGTCTCACCCCATGGATCTCCAGGGTTCCCACACATTCAGTCCACAAACATACATATCCTTCTTTGTTTACCTGTAAGGCATGGTATGTTACCCTGAGGACACGTTTTAGCAGAGTTTTTGGGGTCGTCCCACTAGGGACGAACATGCATTTGTTTAAGATTAGACTTTGCAGGTTGACACTGTTTCTCCCACTGGTATTATCCTGCCAGTAGTCTGGGTAGCAGTGCTGTGCAATGCTTAGTGGTGCTTAATATTCAATTTGCATGTTTGCCTTTTGGCATTGATGTCTTCTTCACTACATGTTATATATGTGTCTTGTATCCTTGATTCATGTGTATGTACGCTGTATGGGGTCCTGGGACCTTCAACACTTTATTGTAATAACACCTCACATCTGGCCTTACTGCAGTACTCCAGTTCATATATTTATGATATGTGTCAGGTTATACCACTTCACACTGTATATGGATTCAGTTCACTTGATTGGTTTGATTTTCCTGTGGTGAGAATTAGTTTGTTGATACTTCATGCATGTCTATTGCTATGATGGCTTAGTGGTTAACTACTGTGGCTATAGTGTACAGGGTCCTGAGTTTGAGCCTTGCAGAGGCAGTTTATTTTGTTGCTGGGCAGAACATGGACCGTTGGATCCAGAGTGATTAAGGCACTTTAAAGCAGTTGTAAGCGAGTTTGCACAGGTTTGCATGACGGTAAGCACTGCTAACCTCTGGTTACAGTTTCTTACACTCAGTTAGCTTCTACTTTGCTTAATCTGTGTAGGCAATGCTTACCCCCATGCAAACGCACTTAGACACACTTACCACTGCTTATTTGTACTTAAACCTGCTTACTAGTGGCTTATTCATTATGACACTGACACTTCACATGTGCATTTCATGCAGTACTCCAGTTCACATTTAAATGTTATTATGTAGGTTATATGGTAAAAAGATGTAAATATATGTTCATATAAAGTTTTCACATGGAAAATGATATGTGCTGCAGCAGGACTTGAACTGAGAACGCCTGTTCATTAGGTGGATGCTCTAACCACTACACTATTGCTGTGCTTCTTCATTTGCATATCCATATTCATAACCAACTTCTCGAGACTGGTGCAAATTGCTTGTATATTTACAGGCCACCCTGCTGCACTCAGGCACCTCACATGGCCTACAGAAAACACTAGAGAGTATAAATGTATCACCAAACACCAGGATACTAGGTGACTTCCAATTACCCTAAGGGAGACTGGGAGCACCACTCACCATAATAACACCTACATGGAACCTTCCTGGAATTCATACACTCAAATGCCATAGAACTTTCAGTCCTCATCCTCAGATGCGAGGGGGCACAATCCCATCATCCGTAGATGGGAGCACAATTGATCACACGGAGGTGTACCCCTCATCACGAGATCAACCCACAAACTAATCTAGCTGGAGGGTCCTCACCCCACCCCCACCTAGAATAAAGACCACAACTTCACAAAGGTCCTCATCCCTTCACACTTCTAAAGACTGAGTGTGGTCTCCTTTGAGCCACGGAAAGCAAGGACTAGTAATTAAAATTGCCGCTGAATCACTTACAAAGGAGCAACTCCAGCACCTGCAGGACAAGATGGATAAGGCAATCCTTCTAAACAAAAAAGCAAAGCATTTTGTACTGGTGGACAAGCATCAATTAAACACCCAGCCACAAACAAACTCTACAACACCATAAGGAAGCTACACACAAAAGAAAGAAATCCTTGAAGGTAATATAAGGCAAAACTTAAGAGTAAAAATAAAATCTATAAGTAAAATTTCGAGAGAAAAATAAAATCATCCAAAAAAAATTTCGAAAAAGAATATCATAAGGCCAAAATCCAGAGGCCTAGAAACAGGGAGAAACTCCCAGATATACTCAAACCAGATATGCTCAAACTGAAGATCAAATATTGACAGACATTACCAACCTACTGGCTGACAGATTCAGTGCAAACAATTCCCCAAAAACAAAGGCACCTCCCCCAAAAAGGAGATATCCCCCAAACATCTCAGCCCCCCCCAAAAACACTCTCTCCAAAGCAAAAACACAGCTCTCATGGGACCTGGTGGTGTCCCGGCTGTGTGCTCCTGTTACTCAATGAGGAATTAAGATTACAGCTAGGACTAGGAATTAATCCTAGTCTCTTACCTCTGGATGCATCTTAGGTCTGGGCGCACTGCAACTGTGGGTACCACTTCGCATTGAGGACAAACCGCACCGAAGCTGGAAAATCCTTAGCAGCAAACCCCATCTGCAAAACCATGGAGGATCAAAATCGACCTCATAAATAAAGACATAGAATTTGCAGACTTTGGATCCAACCCAGTTTGAAACTTTGTCAAAAGGCAGATCATACCTTGAGGCAGATCATGCTTTGAAACTTTCACCAAAGCCATTGATGAGGAAGGCAGAAAGGCAGTCCTACCTCGATCCCTACAAGGCCTTGATACAATACCCCATTGGGGTATAGAATTTGTCATTATCAATCTAATGTCATGTCATACATCACAAGATGGGTTGCAAACTAACTGATGGAACCCACAGGGTCAGAGCTGCTGGCGCCATGTGCTGGCGCCGCGTCATCACACTCCAGTGTCAACCTCCGTGTCAGTCCTGGGCCCACTCTTGTTTAGCATCTACTTGTTTAACATCTAAGCAAACTGCAGGGTTAACACAGGGTTAAGTTTGCAGATGACTTGCAAACTGAAGTAGCCATAGGCGCCATAGTATCTGCACATCCTATCCTTCAGAAGGGTCTCACAAACGGATAACTGGTGCCAGGACTTCCTGACCTAAAGTTATGCAAAAATGCATAGTAGCATACTTGGAAAAACAAGGTTACCCAAAAATACCAAATAGGTGCAAATCCACTGAGCACAGAAGAGTTATCAGGGACCTGGGGGGACAGGTCAGGTTGATAGTAGTCTGTCATTCGACATGTAGCCAAAGTAGTTAAGAGACCTTCTACATTTGCCCGCCACCCCTTGAAGAGGGATTCTCATCTAGATCAAAGGAAGTCGATAGTCTCCCTTTACTCATCCCACTCATCACCTTAATTGAGTACAATGCCCCATTGGAATGTATCTGACCGACGCACGGCAGCTGGAGAGAGTACACAAAGTTCCACCAAAAAAGGAAAGGGTCTCAAAAAATCTGTCCCTATGCTGCCCGACTGAAAGAACTCACTCTGTCAATTAAACACGCACGCTTTGAGGTGGTGTGACCTTTGCCTAACATAAGGGCCATATCAAGCAGATTGATGAATATGCTTCACCTCAAAAAAATCTAGATCATCAGAGCCACAAGGTCGGGCAGATAGCCTAGTATGAACCTATGAACCTATGATATTCCTTGTTATCCTCTTCAGCCTTTTCAGGTGCTTTAACTTTAGCTAAGCGTTGGGCAAACCTGTGCACCTACGGTTAGGTGTACTCTGGGTTTTAAAAAAATAAATACAAGAGTTTCTTTGTTTCATTTGATTGTACTGTTGCTGTTGAACACTTGGGGACTGTTGGTGGAGATATGCGGACACTTATGAGCGGTCTTGCTCATTTATTTACACATTCGTCTGTTCTTCTTTGCAGGGCCATGTATTTTCTTAGAGCTCTGCTCTCAGACACAGCCCCTGCACTCGTCCACCCTCCGTGTAGCATTAGGAGTTCAGGCAGCGCACCATCATTAATATGCATGGTGCGCTGCCGTCCTCCTCTTAAACTGCCACTTCTAGTCCTGCAAGGAAGGTTAGTAAATCCGGGGGTAAAACTTTTCACAGCCATATGCACATCATGTCACGAGGCACACATGGTCAAAATTATCATGTAGGTTTTATAGAATCCCACCCCCATTGTTTTTTACAACTGTTAGAGGAAACGTAAGAAATATCTGTTGTCCTAAAATCTCAGGACAGTTGCATTATTTCAGCATGCAAGTACCAAACAGAGACTGTCCTGCTTAAAGAAGGACAGGTGATAACCCTAATTATGCTGGCAGGAGTGCTATAAATAATTTTGGCTGCATCTTTGTAATAATAAGTCTGTAGGCTTTTAATTTGCTGTTATAGATTTTCCAAATATTTTGTTTACTTTTTTTCAAAAATTCAGATAGATTCTTTAGGTTTGAATGTTGTAGGTTTTTTGAGCACAAATTATAAAATCATATTAACTGATGATATCTTTCCTATTTATTGTATATACCAATATTATGAACCTGTGCTTGTGGTTAGTGTATTACATAAAATAATGATTTTCCAAATTTGGTTATGTGATGAGCCCTCTTTAACCTGGGACAGTAACTAAAGAGCCTCAATCCTCACCACTGTCTCTGGTAAGGGAGCTTCACTAAAAGCATGGATAGAAATACAGAATTTCCCCTAGCAGTACACTGGGAACAGGCTTTAAACTTTGGACTGGACTATGTACTTCACTCCAGGTACCCAAATGAGTCCCCACACCCAGCACTGCAGCACTGTGTCCCAGTTCTAGGTATCTGACACATTCTCACTCTTAAATATCTGATATTCACACATAAACAGACTCTTGGGAAATACTGGCACAGATTTACCTGATATGTCCTCTTTCTCAAATTACAAGGCAATGGCTGCCACCAGTCAAATACTACAATGCCTTTCAAATGGATGTTCAATTATATTGGGTAAAATACATATTGATACAAATGGTAGCATGGGACGCAAGCAGTGAGGCTTTTGGCGTGGCCCTGATGTTATCACAATAAGCATAAATACTCTCAGATTATTAAAAGTACTTTCTGAATAACCAGCCACAATAGGAGGTAGTAAAATACATCCATCCTCAATCCCTTTTCCCATTTTGCACATAGGGTTGAGGTGTCACTTCAGCAGTGACAATCATCTTAAGCCAAGGTTTACATCACTTGGTGGCTAGCCCTGCTGAGGTAGTTCATCCATGCCAAATATTTAAAAATAAATAAAATTATTTAAAACATGTAAACATTGAATAACTGATTCCAATAAACCACAGAGTTTCCCACACAGGGATTATGAAAATAACACTGTGGGATAGATTTCACACTGATTTCATAAAAAAAACTTAACTAACTGAAGTTCCCTAACTATCTGAAGATTAACTGTCCCTATCTAATCTAATTCACTCAGCAAGGCAGGATGATACTTTTACTTTTGCAAAGCAAGATGAGAAATTTTGTCCACTCTTCAGGCTTTTTTTTCTGTCATCGGTGACTGAAACAATAACTCCTACTACTACTGAACAGCTCTGTAAAACAACTGAATGATGACTACTGATCTGGAAAACAACTACAACTACAATTGAACTACTCTGGAAATAATAGAATTGTAACAGACTCAGAACTTGTTTTTATAGCAGATTTTGTAAAGGTAACAGGAAGCTGCTATAAGAATTCTAATCTCTCATATCAGACTTTAAAAAGTAAACAAACAGCTGCTGTGGAGATTCTATTCCTTTCAGCTCTGCCACACAATGAAATCACATCTAGGTCAACTGACTGGCATAACATACATTCAGAATTCTCTTTTAAAAAACATGTATATTTGGTAAGCCCGAAGAACATTGTTTGAGTCAAACATCATACATAAATCAAAGTAATAATCTAAAGACGTAAACTTATTTACAAAATTATAGCTAGTCATACTGGCATATGTACATAGGGTAATTTACAATTATTTACAAAACTTCAACCAGTCATACTAGCACAGATAACAATATCTAATATCCTCACAGTTTAGACCATATATCATAAATTATTACACATTCTTACATTTATACTCAAAAGAAGAAATACAACCTTATCATCACATAACTTCCTGAACGTAAACATCACTCAAAGAAAATGGGTTAGCTGCTCAAGCAAATAAAATTATAAAAATATCTGCTACTGGCAAGGGCAGCAGAGTGCAATGTAATGAAAAATCAAGTCCATCCAATAAATAAATCTTAAATATCAGCAGACGATTTAAGAAATTATAAAACCTAAAATAAATTCTGAATACATGATCCTGAAATTGAACATTTGTTATGAGAAATTTTATGTAACCAACTCAGGTTTATTTTTAAAGTCACTTTTAGTACACATGTTAATTTGTTCTTTTTTTTTAAATAGGCACCTGTGTGCAGACATGCTAGCTTGTAGTAGCTTGATTACCTTTACATTTGTATTAAAAACAGAATAGAAACACATGATGATGTATGTGTACATTTCTTGTTTTGCTTACCTGACATTAGCAGACTCAGACACCTCTCTTTGTAGCCATCATTCAGCAATAGTGTAGAACATTATCCCCCTAGCTGTGCAGTATCAAATTCCACCTAAATACTAACCACCATTGTCATTTATGCATGCCCGTACTGCTGTGTTGCACATACTTAATTAATATTCATCATATATGTAATCACTACACAAGAAGTTGAAGTATACATAATGAATATTATTTTACCTGACACAGCAGTACTGAGCAAAGTGATTCTATACCTGCCATGTCCTTTTACAAATACCTCTCAAATGTCCCTGACTTTGCTTCATAATTTTATGTCATCCCCCATCACAAGCTTGATTTTCTGGTAAATTGATGAAGGTGAGTCAGTCAACAATGACAGACATTACATTTTTAGATTTCTTATTGTTCTGATAATGCATGTTGAGTAAAAGCTGTAGTTTTGTTAACTTGGCTATGAAAAATATGATGGGACAGATAATAGCAATTACCTGATAATATGTATCATACAGGTAAAACAAACTACCTCTCAACCTCTCAGTGCAAGAAATCTGGACAAAGCCAGAAAGAATGGTGGGAGAAAGGTCCAGAAATAGGGACAGAATTAGAAATTGCTCATATAAACTTAGAAAGTGGTTAGAATAACAGGTTTTGCATAATTATGTATTTTATGAAGGATATAAAGTCTTCTTTGTATAAAGTCTTTGCATATATCCCATGTGCCTCTGATACAAGAGGTTTGAGAGGTCACTCAGTAGAAGTTCTAGCTTGGCTGGAGTTTTCATTTAGTTTTTACTGAAAGGATGTAACGTCTGAAAATCAAATGTTTGTCATTATTCAGTCTTATCTAGTTAATTCAATCTTTAATGATTTGCCAGAAAACTACAATTTTTTTTGAAGAACAGCACAGAAATATGAATCATAAATCTGGGCATCCTGTAAAAATCTGAACAGCTGAAAATATGACATTGATAAAGAAAATGAAGCATCCTATAATGTGAGGTATTTCTTCAGCTAATAAATGTAACATTTACATGGGACAAACTACAAGCATTGAAAATCACAAACCTGGATAAAGGTCATAAGGATGGCTAAGGCTGACTTGAGCAGACAGCAATGGAGTTTCTTTTCTGTAACATTACTATACATTGCAGCCAGTGGGGAGTGACGCTTTATGAAAATGCATGAGCTAATGGACTTAATGACTGTTCATATGCAACAACTTTGCCCATCATGTACAAATCCATTACTTTAAGGAGGCAACTTGTCAATCAAGGTTAATTTCTGTATGATTTAATGGATTTGCATATATCAGTCATGTTAGGAACATCCAAAACCTGAGTAAACTGAAGGGGTGGAGGGACTCTGGTGTTATTTTTCTGTGTTTGTGGTGCCTATGGTATCTGCATAGTAAAATAATGGAATAAACTCCTTCCTAAAACTTCTTTGTATCTAAACAGCATTTCAAAATGGTCTTCATTCCTAACCTAGCTATTGATTGATAATGTAACTGTGGAGTTTCCATGACTTTGCTAAGTAATAACAGGTGTCTTTTTAATTTCCAGTCCATATACCTCACTTAACTTTAATTTTCACACTGTCTCATAACAGATACTCAAAATTCCCAGGTCTCTGCATTTTACATTTTTAAATTTATTGCCTTAGCCATCTATACCCATTAACTTCCTGTAGCCTTACTGTTACCATCCATATGCTGCTAACCACTGTCAGAGCCCTTGTATTTTTTAAATCCCGCTATTCCCTTCTTTCTGTCCTCATCCATACTTTTTACTACATTTCTTCCTTTTTCTTACATGCATGTACTCCCACTGCCTGTCTTTTCCATGAGGTCTGTTGGAGTCCATTATCTTAACCCAAGGATTCTGTTTTGTATTTGTTATGACAACCCTCATCTCATAAGTCTGTTAAACTGGTGTTATGTAAGTGCCAACTATGCAATAATGTTAGAGCTGATCAAAGTTGTTTATAAATCAGATTGCATGCAGATATAATCAAAATGTGCTACAATATGTCTGCAGAAGTTATATTTCCTACAGACCTCAGTGTATTATGGTGGTTATATTTAATAAAAGTTTCTCAAGATCTGATGATTTCACATTTGTATTAAAAGTTAGCAATACTCTTGGATGCTAGCTAATCTTAAAAATGGCTTGACTTGAAGCTAGATGGTACCTCATCCAGTAATACTAGAAAGTGGAAGAAAGGAATTTAGTTTCAGGAGTCAGTTGATTTAGGTTCTGCAAAGGCTATCCATTTTGATGACTTTATTTTATCACTGCTTCATCATGTTCCTAGTTAAGTATTTTTTCTTTTATTGACTATTCTAAGGTACATCTGGAAACAACCTCTAAGGGAAAGCAGGGTTATAGTAAATATACTTCTTGTTAAAAAGCATTAGCTGTATCTTCTGCTTATTCTGTATCAGACTGCTCCTTGACAACCAGTTGTAGAGAGTGTGATGTCGCCACACTGGACCAATAAACAAGGAGCCTGAATCCTTACCACTGACAGGCATTCACTTGGAATACAAATACACTCAATACTTCCAGATGCAGACCTGTCTGCATCAAGCACAATTTCCCTTAAGAGCACACAGGGCACACACTCATCCCAGGGTGTGGGTGTCTATATCTGTCTCTCCACAGGTCCCCAATAAGGCTCCCCACTGGCACTGTGAAACCAGTGCTTTGTGTCCCTGCCCCAAGTAGTTGATGCACACACACACACACACACACACACACACACACACACACACACACACACACACACACACACACACACACACACACACACTTTTATAAAAAGGACAAGCCACAATTAAAAGTTGAAATATATTTAATAATAAATAATGAAATAACAAGAAAATACTAAATATCTATTTACAGTAAACACCAGAGCTTCAGTTTTCACTGGAAATATTAAAATAACACAGGTGGAAAGTTTCATAAAGCTATAAAAAACAGTACTTCTAATCTCACTATATTGTCCTGAATAATCTAAAGAGAATTAGTGTTCCTTAGTTAAATTGTTTACTGAATAGAGCAAGCCAAGATAATGTGGGTGAGTGGTTCTTGTCAGTTCCAAGGCAGAATGCAGAATGCAGAATGCTGAGTGCAAACTATCTAAATATTATTTTTGTCTTACAGAATGACATCATACACATCTGGTCATCTGACTCTATTTCCCATGCTATCACCAACACTAGAAGCTGATAGGATTTTAACACCTATGTATTACCATACACACAGATAGAGCTTTGCTTAGATCTCCTAGAAGTCATAAAACCAGAAAACCATTCTACTCTTCCTATAGGAGCTTCAACTTATTCTTTAGCACATATATTGCTTCTCTGGCTCCATTCAAAACTGTGGGATAACAAGATAACATTTTTGTGGCTTAACCCATAAAGTAATTTAATTTCAAGTATGTTTTGCAAAGTCAGGTGGATTAAGATTAACCTTTTCACTTCCAATATATGCTGTTACAATGTATACATTTAAACAGTTGCACTAATGCACGTACATTTATTTTCCTTCCAGCTGGGCACACTGTTGTACACTTTAATACAAGCAAACCTCACAAATACATTTTCAGCACAGGCATCTGTACAAATCAGTTTGATATACAAATGACATATAATTATTTACAAAATTCCAGCTAGCTGTGTTGGTATATGTTACAAATCCACTGCCCTATTTCTCCTGGCATGGCTGGCAGTACCTGCTATCACCACATTTACTGATAAGCAGTGGTGTGGATATTGAACTTCTGTAGCCTGTAAGCAGTTGTTACTAAAGGTGTGCATTCTCTGAGAAGACACACGGTGAACATTCAGAATTTCATATCACAAGAGTTTCATTCATTTTTTTTCATTGTTTAGTTTAGTCAGGGAGAGCAGGCAAAAAATGTCAGCAGAAGATTGTGACAAGCCGGCAAAGAACCAGTTGGCCAAGGTGAACAAAGCCAAAGGACTGCTGTATGCCAACTTGACTAAAGAGAAAATGATTTCAGCCTTAGTCACAGCTCAGACCAGCATCCAGGAGGATAACCAGTCTGGTGATGTGAATTTGCAGCCCTCAGAAACAGGATAGTTTAACTTTTCCTCAGAGGATTTAACAATCCATCTTGAGTTAAAGAGACTTGAACTGGAAGCCAAACATTGGGAATTAGAATCAGCAGAGAGACTGCTGTGTTTGGAGGCTGAAGAAAATGTGAAGCAGTGTCAACATGATAAGGAGATGCAGACTCTTCACCAGGGTTGTGGAGGTAATGGGGAAGGGAATAACCAAACCCCAGAAGCAATAAAGATCAGTACATTTCTTCCATAAGTTACAGAGGGTGATCATTTTGATAGTTTTATGCATATATTTGAAAGGGTATCTAAACAGTGTGATGTTGACCAAGGGCTGTGGATATGGTTCCTAACCTCCTTACTCCATGGTAAAGCTGTAACTGCTGTTTGTAAATTGTCTAATATTGATTGTTTTAAGTTAACACATGAAGCTTACAGAAAAAAAAAGTTTTGTGAGCATAGATGCAAGGCAGATGAAAGTGTGTGTGAGTATACTGCTGAGTTAAGCATTTATTTTCATAGGTGGGTGAGTTGGTTACAGGTCACCACTTTTAAAGGGCTGGCAGACCTTTTAATGAGGGAAAAGTCCTTAGCACTTTGCCTGAGGACATGAAAATCTGGTTGGCAGACCAAAAGTGCAACTCTGCAGATGAGCTGGGGAAAAAGAGGATCTCTACTTAACAAGCAGCCTATCACTGCATAGGAAATGGATACCCAGTGCTGCACGTGGATATAAGGGAACCCATGGTGGGCAGCCTAAACTGCCACAACAGAGTCCAGCAGTAACAGGGGAAGCCACTAGTTCAGGTACATGGCCAGGATCAAGGGTTATATGTTTTAAATGTAACTAGTGGGGCCATGTGGCATAAAGATGTCGATGGAGGCAAGGTGGGGAGCAAAAGGCGGGGGGGGGCAGCAAATGGGAATAACAGTATGCCAGTGGTAATTTGTTTGGAGACACAGGTGTGCCAAGCTATCACAAGAGGTTATATCCTATCTTCGTGGATGGAAAACAGACCACTGCTAAGAGATGCAGCCTCTGACATAACCGTTGTGAAGCCTGCGTAGTTAAAGAGGAACAGTACTTGCTTGGACATTCCACTCCAGTCAGAGCTTTTGGAAAGACCCCATTCCAAATGCCTTTGGCCAGGGTTCCCCTTGACTGGGGGGGTGAGAAAGGAAGCAAGCAAGTAGGTGTATTTGAGGATATCCCTACAGATGTCCTGATTGGGAATGTTTTTGATAATGCAGTACTTTGTGTGGTTGCAGTTGCATGCAGTCAGACTTGGAGACAAGCATGCAGGTCTGATAGCCATGAGGTAGACCCAGACAGACCTCATATCTGAATCCAGGGCTGGTGAGGTGGCTTTTTCAGGGAGGGAGCTACCCTGCAGCAGTTAGCCTGAAGGTGTGCCAGAGCTGTTGGTGGGTACTGATGTTCCCTTGGACAGAGTGACTGCAAGAGCAGAGGTTAGTGGTGGTACCCAGGCTGACAGTGAGGCACCACTGACAGAGGATACCAGACTTCCTACGGAAGGGGAGCTGAGAAGAGTCACAAAAGTAGAGCTGAGACAGGCTTAGGTCTCAGACGCTACATGAAAAGGCTTGAGAGAGGTAGCAAAGGAGGCACCTGATTCTCAAGGAAAAAGGGAGTCTGTATACTGGAACAAAGGGTTACTGAATAGACAGTAGACCCCTGAGGGGGGGCTAGAGGGTGAGGTAATACAGCAGTTGATAGTGCCTAGAGTCTACCATCTGGCACTTCTAGCCATGACCCATGATATTCCTTTCGCAGGTCATATGGGCATAAAGTGTACCAAGAGACGTATTGTGCAAAACTTTTATTGGCCTGGGATTTTAAGAAATGTAACAAGGTACTGCAGGACCTGTGAGCAGTGCCAAAAACAAGACAAGGCAGGATACAAGGTCAAAGCTCCTTTGATGCCTTTGGCCTTTGCCTGTGATGGAGGAGCCATTTCAGAGGGTAGCTATGGATATTTTGGGGCCTCTGAGTACTCCAAGCTCCACAAGGAAGACGTATATCCTGGTGGTAGCAGATTATGCTACTAGGGACCCTGAAGCAATAGCTCTGTCCTCCATTGAGGCAGAAAATTTGGAAAATGCTTTGCTAGAGATTTTCAGCAGGGTAGGTTTCCAAAGAGAAATACTGACTGACATAGGTAACAATTTCATGTCATACCTGCTGGCTTGTCTGTTGAAGCACTGTGGGCATTCTACAGGCATTTGCAGACCAGTTTAAGAGAGATTGGGACAAATATTTGCCCCATCTGCTATTTGCTTACAGAGAGTTACCCCATGAATCCACAGGCTTTTCACCCTTTGAGTTGCTGTATGGGCATAGGATGAGAGGACCTTTTCATTTGATTCATGATGAGTGGGAGGGTGAGTGAGAGTCCCACAAGGATTCTGTTGTGGCCTATGTCCTTAGACCTTAAGACAAGTCTCAGGGAGCTCATGGGCTTGGCCCAGAAGAACCTGGCAGGAGCCCAATAGCAGAAAAAGGTCAGTTATGACATGAATGCTTGAGCCACAGAGTATGCTGTAGGGGCAGCAGGTTATGACTTTCATTTCTGTCAGACAAAATAAGCTGCAGGCAGCTTGGCAGGGACCCTCTAAAGTGGTAGGGAAAGTCAGTGATGTTAACTACATGGTAGAATTGCTAGGCATGAGGCAGGGGCACAGACTGTACCATGTTGGATGGCACAGTGGTGCACTGGATAGCATTGTTACCTCACAGCAAGAGATTCTCTGGTTCAATTCTTGGCTGGGTGCCTTCTGTGCAGAGTCTGCATGTCCACCCTGCATTCATGTGGGTTTTGTCTTGGTGCTTCCTCCCACGTGACAAAGACATGTGTCAGGAGTGTTTCTCCCTGGGCTTCCACTGAAAATTGGCTCATTCCAAGTCAGACTTTCCCAGTTAACAAATATTAAATAAATAAATAATTAATTAACATGGTGATGCTCCAACCAGTGACAAGTGGAGTACCACAGGGTTCAGTCCTGGGTCCTCTCCTGTTTGGTATCTGCTTCTCTGAAATACAGGCCAACACAGAAGGTCTCTGGCTAAAGAAGTTCACAGATGACTGCAAATTAGGTGCCATAGGCAAGTCCCCTAATGATGTGAACATCCTACAGAAGGGCCTCACTATGACAGATGACTGGTGTCAGAACCATGGCCTCAAGCTCAATGCCAAAAAGTGCATTGTCATCCCCTTTGGTAAAAACTCTGTACCCATAAACTACCATATAGGCGGCAGTCTACTTAACATGGAATGTGTGATAAGAGACCTTGGTACTCAGGTGGACAGTAGTCTCTCCTTTGATAATCACATTGCCATAGTAGTCAGGAAATCCTTCTGTGTGGCACACCTCATCATGAAAGGGTTCTCATCCAGGAAAAAAGAGGTCACTGTTCCCCTCTACTCGGCTCTCATTAGACCCATTATAGAGTACAATGCCCCTTTTGGAATGTAGCTCACAAGACATCTGTAATAGCTGGAAAGGATGCAGAAGTACCTCACAAAGAGGATTGCTGGACTCAAACAGATGCCCTACACTGACCGTCTCAAAAAACTCCAGCTTTACTCCATAGCATATCACCTACTCTGACGTGATCTCTGCCTAACATACAGAGCTATGTCAAACCCAGAGCTGTTGAACATGCTACACCTAAAGAAATCTCAATCCCTCCAAGCTACATGCTCTAGGGACCTATACCTTGTCACCACAATACACAGAACATGCTGGAGGGATAGATTCCTGTCCCAGAGACTTCACATACTCTGGAACAAGCTACCCATCTATGTCAAGCAGAGTTCCTCATTAGCACTCTTAAAGAAAAATCTTGATGAATGGATGGGAAATAGTAAATTCACCCCAGGGATCACTTCTACAGCCCTGCTTGACAGGGGCACAGGAAAATAACTTTCTTGGTTGGCAATAGCCAGGGATCCTTGTTGGCTAGTCTTACATAGGCCCTTGGGCCGATAACCTAGTACCTACCTATGAACCTATGAAACCTTACCATGACAGGGACAACCTTGTGCTAAGTATTTGTAGTAGCAGGCAGGAGGAGTCTGAGTGGGATCTATGGCTACAGCGAGCCAGCCAGCAAAATGACAAGTTACTATGGTGGAGGCTAGGGTTGCAGGCATATGATATGACAGTGCAGCACTGTAGTGGGGTTAGCAATGCCAAGGCAGATAAAATCTCAAAACAAAGTATGGGGTAACGCATTCCCAGATAGGCTCATTCCTCTCAAGCAATGTTTCTCAAGGGGCACTTGATAAACTAGCTTGAGTATTCAAAGGAGGGAGAGGTTTGACAATAGGAACATGCCAGCCATGTCAGGAGAAAGAGGGCAGTGGATCTGTAACATATGCCAGTACAGCTAGTTGGAAATTTGTAAATAATTATATGCCATTTGTATATCAAACTGATTTGTACAGATGATTGTGCTGAAAATGTATTTGTGAGGTTTGCTTGTGTTAAAATGTATCAACAGTGTGCCCTGCTGGAAGGAAAAGAAATGTACATGCATTATTGTAAGTGTTCAAATGTATACATTGCAACATTGTAAGCATATACTGGACATGAAGAGGTTAATCTTAATCCACCTGACTTTGCAAAACATTTTTGAAATTAAATTACTTCATGGGTTAAGCCATAAAGATGTTATCCCACAGTGTTGAATGGAGCCAGCGATGAAACGTCTATGCAAGAGAATATGTTGTAGCTCCTGTAGGAAGAGTGGACTGGTTTTCTGGTTTTATGACTTCCAGGAGATCAAAGCAAAGCTATATCTGTGTGTATGGTAACACATAAGTGCTAAAATCCTGTCAGCTTTTAGTGTTGGTGAGAGCATGGGAAACAAGAGTCAGATGACCAGATGTTTGTTATGTCATTCTGTAAGCCAAATATAATATTTAGATTTTAGTAGAAGTTTGCTCTCAGCATTCTGCATTCTGCCTTGGATCTAACAACAAGGACCACTCACCCATATTATCTTGCCTTGCTCTATTCAGTAAGTAACTTAACTAGGGAACAACAATTCTGTTTAGATTAGACAGGACAACATAGTGAGATTAGAACTACAATTTTTTCTATAACTGTGTGAAACTTTCCAGCTGTGTTATTTTAATATTTCCAATGATGAAACTTTTGTGTTTACTGTAAATAGATATTTAGCATTTTCTTGTTCTTTTATTGTTTATTATTAAATATATTTAAACTTTTAATTGTGGGTGAGAGTATTTGTATATATTTATTTGGTGATAACTCTGGACCCTCCTGAAAGTCTTGCTGTTTGGTTAACATTACCATTTGTGTTAATATTAACTTCACTCAGCATAATTGGATACCCTTTTAAGACCCTTATAGTAACTGACTGGTGGCAGTCAATCTACCTTATAGTCTGGGCAAAGTTGGTAGAGCGGGTAATCTGTTCCACCTTTTCCCAGGAGTGTGTATGTGTGTGAAAATTAAATCTCAAAGTGTGTGTGTGTGTGTGTGTCAATTACTTGGGGCAAGGAGATGAAGGACTGGTTTCACAGTGTCATTGGGGAGCCTTACTAGGGACCTGGGGAGAGACAGATAGCGACACCCAGACCACGGGCTGAGTGTGTGCCCTGTGTGCTCTTAAGGGAAATTCTGCTTGATGCAGAGAGGTCTGCATCTGAAAATACTGAGTCTAGCCATTTGTATTCCAAGGGAACATCTTTCTCCTGTGTCAGTGGTAAGGATTCAGTCTCCTTGATTACTGGCCCAGTGTGGGGACATCACAGAGAGTATTGAAAATATGTTGCCATATACATCAAAACATTCAAACAGTCAGTGTCATACATGGTAAGAATGATAAACATAGTATTAAAAATATTCTGCAATGTACATCAAAACATTCAAAGAGTTGTAGAGTTATAACATCATGCATGGTAAGGATAATGAACAGAGCATTAATATATTCTGCAGTGTACATCAAAACATTCAAGGAGTCACAGCATCATACACAGTAAGGAAGATAAACAGAGTATTAAAAATATTCTGCAGTGTAATCAAAACATTCAAAGAGTTCAATAATCAAGGCACAATGTTATTGTGTAAAGACCTTTGTAAAAATTCCTAATGAGGTAGTCAGTTACTTTAGTGATGACTATTGCTTTTTCATGTTTTCTTTAAAACCATGTTGTATCTTTGACAGGATATTATTTTTGAGAGATAAATATTTTACAAGTTGACAACACAATCCATAATCTTTGCCAATTGCATTATAATCTAATAGGTCTATAGTGATCTACCTTACAATGACCATCAGTTTTATATACAGGAACAATGTTGCTATTTCTTTTTTGCAGTGCTGGTAGATATCTGACAATCTCACATTATACAGATAATATACTGTATGGCATGGCACTGTTCATGCACCATGCCTTACCTTCTCATCCCATTGTTGCACCTGCAATGCACAGTACTCTGAGGAGAGTTTGTAGGATCATTTAGCCTCAGCATTCAAATCCCAAATATCAAGTTGTCTTTAGAGCCCAAGTGTATTTATTATCAAGTGGTTTGTGTACATCTGTATAAACCCAGTTTTCTGAGGTGCCATTCAGCTTTTGATCTGACGCTTTAAACCTATGAGTCAAAGTATTCTTTGTCAGCTGACATTTGCTAAAAGGTCTGCATGATAAGCGTTGGCAGTAGAGAAGCACAAAATTGGTCTCTCCCCACGTCCTAACCCAGGGCAAGACTAAAGTAGCAACCAGCTGATTACAGTGCAAAGTACCCATTCATGGCAGAATACACTGGGTACAAACATTAGTGAGTGCAAATAGTACTCTATGAATAAGGGCACTGTAGAAATTCCTCTTTCCAACTGTTACACAGAATTGAAGGACTAACATCCTCCCATGGGGTGGTTAGGCTCTCAGGTAAAAGCTGACAACAACTGTCTGCACATCAAGTTCATTTTATTTAATTCAAACATAATTCAAACTGGTATTGCATAGGGGCAATATGTGATCCGTATTTTTTCTGTGTTGCATATGCATGTGTTTAATTTGCACAATTATTATTTCATTTATTTATTTTGTTTGTTGACCAGGAATGCCAGCTGGACTTAACTCTCTCTAAAGAGGCTAGGAGGAAAAGGTGTAGATAACAACAAACCCAAACACAATCACAAAAATATAATTTCTGCAAAGAACAGAAATAGGGGTATATATAAATATTATATATGTATATATATATATATATATATATATATATATATATATATATATATATATATATATATATTAATTGGACTGAAGCACGTCAAAAGTAAATGAAGAACAATTGAGGAAATTAATATACATGTTGTATTTAATAGTGTCAGAGTGCCAACTGCAGTTTGATCACTGGCACTTTATTTTTCATAAATGTTATACATAAAGGAAGAAAATTGTTGTAGTGTGCATATAGTTGCTTTGTATACAACTATGAGTTAATAATACTGGTGCATAACCTGAATAGGAAATGTTAGATTGGTTAACATGGAGTTATCCTTGACAAACACAAGCAAATTCAAATATACAATGCATGCCCATCTACAGAAGAGTAAGGCTAGATGGTATTCTTGTTCATTTAAGGGTGTCTTTTGTTATGTTTTCCCAGGGAAAATCAGCAATGCAGTGATACATGTACAGGCTGAAGCAGGACAACAAACTGATGTTGGCACCCTTGCAGGGGCAGCTGATGATAAGCTACAAATACTTGAGTCACAGTCAGATGACACACTGGCACTGACTGTCTCTATCTTAAGTGGGCATCCACCCATGGTACAGGGTAAAGGTGAAGCTTCACCCACAGATGAACCAGAGGTAACCGTCATTTGCCTGGTCAGGATATAACTGATGAACATTCATGGGTTCTATTCATGCAGCTTTATTATGTAAAAGCACATCAGGAATAAGTTAATAACTTTAACTTAGATAAACATAAACAAATTGACTCTCTCTGGCTGTACTCTCAAAATGGCACTGAAACTAGCATGTGCTTGCTATTTATATGCAGGTGCTGTCCTTGGAAATGCTACTTAAAGGTACAATGCAGATACATATTCTACATCCTTCCTCTTTGAGAAATGAATCATACTTGATTGACGACATTGATTGACATGCAGTAAATACAAGATAGTTGCTAGACATGCAGTTATACAGAACTAGATACATACAGACAATTATGTCCAGGTTGCTGTGTATTCCACACTAGGTCTGGAGATGTGACCAAATCATGTGTCATAGAATTTAGACTTAGGTTTAGCAACTGGGACTTTCTCTGCTGAATGTTCAACCTTGAGGACATCAGGAACATCATCAGAAGTAGTAATGGAAGTTAGGACACATTCTGGAAGAGGAACCTTGTCTGGATTGCTCTGAGATCTAGAGTATGTATCACAAGAACAATGCTGTGATATCAGTTCTGATACCGGAAGAAGATGTCTGCAATTTCTCCTGTACTTCATACCCTCAGACTCCACAAAATAGGATCTTGGCTTGGTACATAAACCTGTTACTTGATCAACCCCTTTGAAATCTTTTGCCATTTGCATTCTCACTGTCTCTCCTTTTTTCAATGGGCGAAGAAATCTGCTCATTCCATCATAACTGGACTTCTGAAAAGAATGTTTTCTGAGTAGTTGAGCTTTGATTGCTCTGCTGTTTTTAGCTCTAGGCCTCAACAAACTGGAACTTATAGGCAAGGTTGTTCTGGTTAGATAAAAGTCTTTGAGCAGGTGAGCCAAGTATATTGTCACGGGGTATGTTTCTGAGATTGAGTAAATTCAAAAAGATGTCGGTATTGTCATGCTTTGACTTCTCTAGTAATTGCTTTGCACTCTGTACTGTACGTTCAGTTAGTCCATTTGACTGTGGGTATTCAGGACTACTATTAATATATAGAAAGTCTCATTCTCTTGCAAATCTCTGAAACAATTGGCTGGTAAATTGCATACCATTGTCAGAGATAAGCTTATGTGGACTACCGTGGACTGAAAAATTACGTTTCAGGTTGGTAATAACAGTAGTGGATGCTAGGTTAGGCAGCAAATCGATCTCAAACCAGTTTGAATAAGAGTCGAGCAAGACTAATGCTGATTGCTCCACTCGAATATGTCAGTGGCTACTGTTGACCAAGGTAGTTCAGGAATTTGACTTAGCTGAATTGGCAAGTTTTGGATTTGTTTCTCAATGTATGCTTCAAATGTTTCTCCTGGCCTTTGATCTCTTGTATAAAACAAATGCCTCTCTAATGTAATATTGGTCTGGGGGTTGCATATTTCTCTGAATTTACGGTTCACAATCGGGGGTCCTCCATTGATTCAGCCTGAACAACAATATGATAGTTTTCCCCTACTCCTTCATACACTGCTGGTGCATACACAAATGTACTCTCGCTATCAATGGCCTCTGACCCAGCTAGGTTTAGAAAATGAATGCCCTGGTGCATGCATCTTTATCTGAGTAAGCTGCTTGTATGAAAATATACTTATGTTCAAATATTTTCCAATTCTCTGCAATATTTTGATCAAATATGAGTGGATCTGGTCTGTGAAATGCTTCTGTCATATTAACACATCAATGAAGGCTTTTGCAAGTATGCACAAACATGTACACATACATACACATGCCAAACGTTGATGCCAATACTTGTAACTAAGCCCAATAGCACAATAAGCCTCTGAGTAATTGAATTCTGCAAAATACTTTGCAAAATAAGTCTCTCTGGCACTGTAGTACTCCAGAAATCATTGTACTTCAAGAAAAAACATTTCAAATAACTGCACTGTGCAAATAAACTGGGCAATAGATGAAGCTCAGAGTAATAAACATTTCAAAGTAACAGCACATTGAAAATAAACAGTACACAGCACACTGAAACACTTCCAAAATGGCTTGTACTTTGCTAATTATCTCTTTACAGTGCAAGAAAAACTCTGTAATGGTGGCCCTTCATGAGCAGACACACTCAGCACAAGAAACTTTTTGAATCGGCTGTATTTTGACTGCACTTCACAAAATAGCTGCACTTTGCACACAATAAACTCTTTGGAATAAATGCACAGTAATAAACACACACTGTAAGCACTTTTACACACTCTGTAATGGCTTGAATAGCTCTAGTTATGCTATTGAGAGCTTTAGTTAATGCCTAAACCCTGTAATTTACCAAAAAACATGCAGTTGCCTTGATTTATTTATGCTTAACATGCCCTTTCTGTCCTTTATTGTATTCATTTTGCCCACTGAATCTCTTTTCTTGTGCTTGTTTTACTCTAAACATGCTCATTTTGGAATTCCGAAGTGACTCAGAACCTCCCATAGGCTTTTCTGATAATTGTTCTATCAGATATCTTAATTTTGAACATTTTATTTAAATAATAAATGTTTTATGCTTTTCATTTGCTTCGTAAACATTCTGTGCTATTTGCTTAGTAATGCATTTTGTTCCCTTGTAATGCTTCATTTTATCTATTTTAATAAAATACTCGTTCGTGCAAGTTTTCATTACCTTTAGCTTGTTTCTGTCCCTTTTTTGCTCTTGTTTTTCTTATTTTACCTTCACTGTTAATTCTGCACCTCGTACCTCTGAAAACCAGTCTCTGGAATCCCAGTTCTGACACTATGTCACTCGGCCAATCAGGATGTAACAGACAAACATTCGTGGGTTCTGTTCAAGAAACTTTATTTTGTACAAACACATCAGGAATGAGGCAATAACTTTAACTTAGATAAACTTATAAACAAACTGACTCTCTCATACATGCTCACTCTCTGGCTGCACTCTCAAAATGACACTGAAGCTAGCACTTGCTTGCTATTTATATGCTTGTGCTGTCCTTGGAAATGCTTCTTAAAGGTACAACACACATACATATTCTACAGTAATATAGTCTGAGCACTAACTGTCTTCACTGGGGAGGGTTCCCTTGTCACTGCAAGTATGACTGTTATTCCTTCACTGCCTGCAGTACCAAATCAGTACATTGCATGTGATGTGATAATACACAGCATACTACTTCCTTGTAGGAGTGCTAATGCTATCATATGATATAATTGGCCGCTGAAATGGGGACATCACCTGCAATCACTAAGCAGATGTTCTGGAGTATTATCCAGGCACAGTCTGCTTCTACTCAGTCCAGCATGGAGTTAGTCACTGTGCAGCATACCATTAGTCAGGATACTGCCCAATATTACCAGCAGCTGTATGAGAGACTGTCATGATGGTATTATAAGGTCATTGATGGTACACATTGCTTCTATTTCCATCAGTATGTGGAGGATTGCCAGCACCAACTTAACTGCCCAGATTCACAGTGATGTCCATTTTTGGGAAAGGGTAGATACCCAAGGTAGTCATGGAGGGAGCCATTGGTAAATTCTTAGCCATTACCTGTTTCAAGAGGTGTATGGCACTGTGCTAGTCCTTGTCATCAACAATGATAATATACAGCCTCCATCAGCAGGACATCTCCCCAGCAAACTCCATCTTTCTCGCAGCCACATAAGAACACACTATGCTTCTCACAGGAAGCTCTGAGTCCTACTGCCCTGATCTAGCAGAGTTGTCCTGGGTCAGAGTCACATAGTGGTATCCCAAGCCTATTGCAGTAGGATGTTGTCCCTAACACAGAGTACCATATGTTACCAATAGACCCCCATTTCTGCTTCCTGTGACATGCTGCCACCAAGTGTGTGGGGGGAGAGACAGACATGTGCCATTTTTGTCACTTGGTTCCTGTGAATGTGATCGTACATATGACCTACCACACATGCGTGGTTTATGTTGTGTAGCTGCTGCACAGTGTGACAACCATGGACTGACTATCACATTCTGACATTAACACTGCATGCATCATGTGTCACTGTGTTCTCATAAGGGCACTTAGGTCTGGATTACTGTTGGTTATTCACCTGTACAGACATGTATTGTATCCATTCTCATGTGGTGGAGGTGTTGTGTGACTGCTGCACAGTATGACACAACCATGGACTGACTATCATAGACTAACATTAACATTGCATGCATCATGTGTCATTGTGTTCTCATCAGGGCCCTTAAGTCTGGATTATTGTTGCTTATTCACCTGTACTGACATACATTGCATCCATTGGAATGTGGTGAAGGTGTTGTATAGATGCTGTTTGCTGCTGTTCCTACCTCTGTGTCATCAGTGGATGATGTTGTTGCACCTTCTTTGCCAGTGGTGTATGTGTGTGTGTGTGTGTGTGTGTGTGTGTGTGTGTGTGTGTGTGTGTGTGTGTTTATGTATTATCCTACTGTACCCATACTTTAGGATTGGACTGCCTGCTTCCTCAATATCATGTTATATAGCATGGCATGTGGTGGAAAAATCCCACCTGGTTCAGCTGTGTTATACTGCTGTGACCCCTCCCAGATGTATCAAGGAAATAGAAACTGGTTTTAACTTGGCCAAACACACACTCAGTGATTTTTCTAGTTTCTACCAATGTCATGTTTTGTTGGTTTCATATAGGTATCATTATCCAGAGCTGTAGCAGATATCCAGCAATACTTGCAATACAGCAGAAACACATATGGAGGTTCATACATATGTGTAGCCATACACATTTCATATAGCCACATTGCCTGTACTTTACAGACTAGATGACCCTGTGATATGACATCTTGTAGAATGCCACGATACTGCTGAAGTATATATCATATATGTGAATAATGGGAACTGTCTGTGTGCTGTGTGCACATATACTGGTTATTGATTCCATGTGCATCGCTCACTACATGGCAGTTCACAAAATAGTAGTCTTTCCTATTTCCTCTGTGATTGTGGACCAGATGGGGTCTGTATTGCTACATGTGTGCAATCTATGGCACCCAGTACCACTCAGGGAGGTGTGCGATGTTAAAGAAGCTATGCATGGCGGTAACTGTCACTTTAGGTGTGCTGGGAAATCAGATATGCTCATCCATATGCAGAAGCATAACGTTAATGAACTTCTTTAGTATTCTAGAGTTATAGGCTTGTAATACAGCTATTTTCCCCTATTTAGTCTCTGAAAGGTCATTGCACTTTTAAAATAATGAAAGCTGTGCATGTCTTGATCTCCACTGGAAAAGGAAAGCCACACATTCCTGTAAATTCTGCATGAGGGTGATGCATGTCCACCAAGCTCTGTACAATATCCAGACCCACATAAACATGATCAATAATCTGTGGTAACTGAAATACTGGAAAATTATTCACTTCTGATATAATTTTGAATGCTGCCTGATGCCTTATTTTGCACACAGGTAAGAAGTGACAGCACTGATTACTATTGGATGCTGCTGCAATTCCAGACATTTTTGCTGTCTGTAGCTCCAATATTTTGGTGTGCTTTTTTCACAGTCTGGTGCATACAGGTGTGCAACTTCCAGTTATGAGTATTATTCACAAATATATCCACTTTGCCTACATTTGCGTGTTCTGATGAAGTCTATTTATTATAGATGAAAGCGCTCAACCTGTTTTATTAATTTGTTTTATTAAAACGATTTTTGCTGCTACCTGTGTGGACTGAAAAATATCTTTAGTGGTATACCAGCAGATACCACTATTTCCGCATACTGCCTTATTGGAACTGAATTTTATCGTTTTGTACATTTGCATGTTATTATAGCCTTATTTCCATACATGATTAACTTGCATGTCATTATGCAGTCATTTGTATATATTCTCAGCAGTATACTTCTGCTTACTACATAGTAGTGCAACATGTAACAATGAATTGACACAATCCCACATATGGCTGCGTCCCATGCAATTGTGTGCTATGTAATACATAGCTTTACTATGAATTGGGTTAGTGTTCTTATGCTTTCTCTCTGACCGTTGGATATCTTTTGAAATACACGTTAAACTAATTTATTAGCTTATCGCTAGATCATGACTATGCCACATCATGGTCATGTTTTTACTTGAGTGTCCTTTTTCTTTTCATATACAGTAATGATATATATTTATACTTCTGTTAACTGTCATAAAGATGCAAAGGTTTTATTTTGAAACTTGGAATTGTTCTCCACAAGCCAGGAGGTAGAAAATACCAGGCAAAAACATGATTCTAAACTACATTACACAATTCATGCATATATACTAGAGAGGACATCGCCCTAATTTGTATTGCAGAATACAAGATAGAAGAGTTCTCTTACAGTATAACATCTGTGGAAATATACAGTACATTCAGCAATTAATTTCACATCCAAAGTTATTTAATAATTTGTAACAAGTGCTACTTGCAAAGGTGCTTTTGATAGAAGCTTTGCAAGGGGTAAGCAGTAAAGAATAATGAAAAAAGGTAGTATAAAGAGAATAATTAGAGGAATCACAAGATTAGTCAGGATTGATGCATGGGCATAACCAGTGTGTTTTAAGATGTTTTTTTAAGCTTTTGTTTAAAGAGGAAGGGGGAGGGAATAGAAGTAATAGCAGGAGGTAGAAGATTCCAATATTTACCTATAGTATTGGAGAATAGGGAGTCACCTGCGATGTTGTTAGACTTAGTTAACCTCTCAAGAAGTTTGCTCGAAGAGCATAAGGAATTTAGGTTAGTATAAGGGGTGATGAGGCTAGAAAGTATAGGTGTGTTATTAGGTTGGTGAAATATCCTATGGACAAAGGTGAGTTGGGAAAGTGTCAGCATGTTTTTTAGTTCAAGCCAGTTTAGTTGCTGTAGGTTCTGACAGTGGTGAGTTCTAAATGGGTTCCCGGTAGCAAATCTGGCAATTCTATGGGGGAGGACCTACTATTAGGCCTAAAGAGTAGGAGTTTGTTTTTTTTGGCATTCAAAAGGAGGCAACGTTTCAAGAACCATGCCTCAACTGTGTTAAATACATTCTGTGTTAGTGTTTGTAGTTCAGATGTGGTTTTAGCAGAACATACGAGTGTAGAATCATCTGCATATTGTATGCATGTAGCTTGAGGTATTGCTACATGTAGGTCATTTATGAATAAAAAGAAGAGAAGAGGTCCTAGAATGGAGCCCTGAGGGACACCAAGAGAGACTGGCAGAAGGAATGAAAGTTTGTTTTCCCAGAGAACTGCCTGTTGCCTGTTGCTGAGGTAGGAAGTGAACCAGTGAATAGCCTTGGGGTCTAAAGAAAGAGATTCTAGGGATTTTATGAGCAGGAGTTGGTTTGGCTTTTGACAGGTCTATAAAGAGTGCTGATGAAAGGATGTTGTTGTTGCGGTTTGTATTGATGTAATCGGTAAAGGATAGGAGAGCTGTGGTGGTACTATGAAATGGTCTAAAGCCATGCTGGCAGTTAGCTAGTAAGTTATGTTGAGTTAAGTGGTCCATTAGCTGATGGTAAATACATTGCTCCATAATTCTTGCTAAGGGTGATAAGAGTGCTATAGGCCTGTAGTTAGAATACTCATTAGAGTTACCTCTTTATGTAAGGGGATAATGTGGGAGATTTTCCAGATAACAGGGATGGTTCCTTCAATGATGGTTCTATTTATAAGGATGGATATGGGATAGGCAACTGCTTCAGCTGCTTTTGGAATGTATTCAGATGGTAACTGATCAGCAGAGGGGGTACAGGTTTTAAGATTTTGGATAAGTTTTTGGTGGTAGAGATGGGTTGTAGTTGGAATATAGGAAGATTAGGAAATGTGGAGCTAGGGAGGCTAGACTTGTCTATGGAAAGGTGACAAGCAAGTGAATTAATGGTGTCAGTAAAAAAAGGTATTAAAGGCATTAGCAGTTTGATGTGAGGTATTCTTTTCAGCCCCTAAGGGGGAAGGTGAACTAGACTGGCCTGGGTGTAGGAGTCTATTTAAGGTTGACCAGAACCTTTGGGGGTTGTTGTGGTGAGTTTGCTGTAATTTACAATAGTAGTTCTTTTTGTCCATGAATATGGCTTTTTTAGTACTATTTCTTAACTGTCTAAAGGCTTGTTGATCAGAGGTAGTTTTTGTAGCTCTCCACTTAGCCCAAGATTTGTTCCTAAGTAATATTTTTTGTCTTGTTTCTTTAGACAGCCAGGGGGCTGGCGTGGATTTAACTCTAATAGATCGTTTTGACGCATGTTCATCAAGGATTGTTAAGAATTTAGCACTGAAATATTTAACAGCTTCTTCAAGGGGGAGAATTTTTAGAGGGTTCCAGTTGCAGGCATTTAGTTCATTTTGGAATAATAATGGGTTAAAGTGTTTATTGCTTCGTGTGATCCTATAGGTTGAGGTGTTAGTAATGTCACTCTTTTGTCTTATGATGTAAGTTAAAGTATGATTGCTTACATCATCAGGCAGAGTTCCTACTAAATAAGTTTGTTGCTGTTTGTTAATAAGAATCCAATCTAAAATACTTTCTTTGTTGTTAGGTTTATTGATTTTTGTAGTGGTGTTGATTGTCTGAGTAAAGCCATGAGGATTAATATATGAGGAAGGATTATCTGCATTGACAGAAGACCAGTCACAATTAAAGTTTCCTAATATGATAGTTTCTTGTGGTTAAGTAGAAGATACCCAACTTAGGATATTCTCTATTATGGTATTATTATTACCAGGAGGTAGATAGATACAGATGATATAGATTGATTTATTAGGGTTTAGTTGTAGTTTAGAAATAAGGAGTTCAGCCTTACTATCCTGTAGTGGGTTATAAGGTACAGAGGAGATCTGTAGTCCAGTCTTAAACAGCAGTGCTACTCCCCCACCCTTACGTTTTATGCGGTCCAGTCTCAATATGTTGTAGCCTGGGGGAAGTATTTCATTGTCTTTAGTACCAGGTTTCAACCAAGTTTCAGTAAGACAGAAGATGTCAAAGGAGTGAATTTCAAGGAGGGCATGGAGATGGGCAACCTTGTTGTTAATACCACAGATATTGAGATGCCCTATAAGTAAGGCGTTTGAGACTGTGGTTAGGGTTGGAAGGGTGGAGTTTGTGATACTGTAAGTTGTTTCAGTGGAGACATTAGTTGGTCCTGGGTTAGGGTGGATGTCACCATAATTTAGGGTTGGGGTTTTAAGCTCTAAAGGTGGTTTGCAGGAGAAGCTGGTTAGATATTTCAGTCTCCTTATAGTTGGATTATTGAATTTAATATGTGCAAGTCAATGATATTTGGCTAGCAGATAGTTAGAGGTGGATGTGATGTTTAAATGAATATGAGTTTGGGTAGTAAATTGAATGGCTGTTTGTTTGAGAGAGTAATTCAAGTGGTAATAATTTATTTTTTCATAGGAAGTAAGGAGATAGGCCAAGGTGAGGACTAGAAAAGTTTGGATATGAGTATTAGCTTGGTTAGGCTAGTTTTAGTTATAGAAGTCTTAGGATAGTTTTAGTTTTAGAAGACATACTGCTAAGAATAGTTATAAAACTCTACAGAGATAGAGGTAGGATATAGCTACAATTTAAATTATAGGTAAGATATAGTCTTTTCTGGGAAGAATAGCTACAGGTATATGAATAAGGTAAGGTATTATAAGAGAAGGCAGTAGAAAAAGTAAGTTAGGAGGGATGAGGTGGAGTTGTGTCAATTGACAGTTGCATAGGATAGGTTGTTTCAGGGAGACAGTGTGGTAAAGGAAGTATAAGTGTAGGACCACTGGGGGCGGGTGGGATATGGCGTAGGGTAGAGGAGCGAAGCGGGGCAGAGCCAGTTAGTAGATTGTGTGGAGCCAATCGGGCCTTTCAGTGAAGCTAAGCACTGATGTCTCTTAGCTAGGTAAGAAACACCTTATTGTGGGTGTTTAATAGTAAAGTTTATACAAATCCAGCAATCCCTTACTCTGGAAAGTGGAGTCTGCTGTAAGATCTCTTAGGGGATAAATTATTGCCTAGACTAGAGGGTTAGCATTAAGTAAGATAAGCAGCACAGAGATCCATAGCAATGCTCCAAAGTGGACTAAAAGTTGTCAGTCTCTGTATTCTGCTGCCATCTAGAGGTGTACAGGAGGAAGGACTTCAACTTTAAAGCTAAGTTAGAAATAATACATAACTATGGGGGAGGAAAACGGCCTCAGTTATTTCCGCGAGTGTTCTGGCCCAGTTCCAAAATTACTGCAACAAAGTTAAAGAAAAAAATGCACATACATCAAATCTAAAGGCTATCAGCTATAACCTACACTGAGAAATAGAAGGGATGCATCCTGGGTGTCCACACTTTAGTAGACTGCCTTGTAGCTTCAATAAAACTCTGTAAAAATAAAACAGCAGTGGGGGAACAATCTGATTAGCAATGCTAGGCTTCCAGGCTGAAAAGGAAGAGAAAGAAGGAAGTTATGAGTATTGGTAGAAATTGCATACAGGGACAGAGAGAAAGGCTAGGGAATGGAGTGCAAGAGTGGGTGTGAGCACAAGTGTATAGTCAGTATAGATAACTTTCAGTGTTACAGAACCAAATACATAGCATTTATTCTGCTATCATATGTTTAAACGTTAAGCCACACTTTCTTTGTCTCTCTTCAAATAAGCAAGACAGTCACATGCACACTCCCATACTGTTCCCACTTACATGTATAGTCAGCATAGAGAATTATATGTGTTACAGAACCAAATACATAGTATTTATTATGTTATCCTATGTTTCAAATTAAAAAGCACATTTCTTTATCTTTCTTCAAATAACCAAGACAGTCGCAAGGACACTCCTGTACTGTTCCTGCTTACATTCGCAACAAACCTCCCGCTCAGCACCAACAACTTAGTGATACACCAAACCGTCTAACATAACAGAACAAGCACATAAAAACAGAATTAACTACTTAATTGCCAGTAGTCTAATAATCTAACCAGGGCCACAACACTTGCTTGTGTTAAAATAAGTCAATGCCAGGCATGAATTAGGGTACAGTAGCTATAGTAGTGTCAATCCTGCTTTCCGTAAAGTAGACTAGCATACTAACATACTCTTTATAGATACTACATATGAAAAAGGTATACAGGAGTTACAACATACATACAGTAGATTTAATAAACAAATAGATACTTACGAGCAGCACACCACATGGATGACCAATCGGACGCCTTCACTAGGGAGATAGGGTTTAAATATGGCACCGCAAGAGTGAGCTAATAATTATAGAGTTTGGGTAGATAGTGAGGGGAGGAGATGCAATACATGTTCCAATGGGGGGGGGAGAGCTATGGAAATTGACTGTGCTAGGGGGAGGTTTCATTTGGCACTTAGAGCCAGTTAGTAGATTGTGTGGAGCCAATCAGGCCTTTCAGTGAAGCTAAGCACTGATGTCTCTTAGCTAGGTAAGAAACACCTTATTGTGGGTTTTTAATAGTAAAGTTTATACAAATCCAGCAATCCCTGGAAAGTAGAGTCTGCTGTAAGATCTCTTAGGGGATAAATTATTGCCTAGACTAGAGGGTTAGCGTTAAGTAAGATAAGCAGCACAGAGATCCAGAGCAATGCTCAAAAGTGGGCTAAAAGTTGTCAGTCTCTGTCTTCTGCTGCCATCTAGTGTCATACAGGAGGAATGACTTCAACTTTAAAGCTAAGTTAGAAATAATACATAACTACGGGGCAGGAAAACAGCCTCGGTTAGTTCCGTGAGTGTGCTGGCCCAGTTCCAAAATTACTGTAACAAAGTTAAAGAACAAAATGCACATACAGCAAATCTAAAGGCTATCAGCTATAGCCTACACTGAGAAGTAGAAGGGATGCATCCTGGGTGTCCACACTTTAGTAGACTGCCTTGTAGCTTCAATAAAACTCTGTAAAAATAAAACAGCAGAGGGGGGACAACCCAATTAGCAATGCTAGGCTTCCAGGAGCAAATCTAAAGGCTATCAGCTATAGCCTACACTGAGAGGTAGAAGGGATGCGTCCTGGGTGTCCACACTTTAGTAGACTGCCTTGTAGCTTCAATAAAACTCTGTAAAAATAAAACAGCAGAGTGGGGACAACCTGATTAATAATGCTAGGCTTCCAGGGAGCAGCACACCATGCGGACGACCAAGGGGACGCCTTCAATAGGGAGATAGGGTTTAATATTTTTTATCCTTTGCAGCAGCCATTCTCTTTTGGACTTTATTCATTTACCTTTAGTTCTTCTTTTCTCCTCCTCCTCCTGTCTGATATATTGATTTTACCACCAAGTCAAGGTCACCAATAACTGGACACCCCCCCCAGGCATTTGGCTAGCATATTTGCTGAACACTTGCAGGGTCATTATAGACATTTTGTTCACCAAACACTGGAGAGTTCCACTTGTACCTGCTAGATTTCTCACTGTACCAGTTATTAATCTGGTCCATCCTCTGTTGTAGAGGAGAAATACAGAGAGAGTGTCAGTCTTTCTACCCTCTATCATCCTTAATGACATCTGTATACAGATCAATATTCCATAGGGGTGTACTAACTAAAAATTCTTCTTTATGCCCAAATGAGAAACAAACCTTTTACTGGAGTTTCCATCTGGCATATGTTAAGGACATTCATACTTCTCACAGAAAGTATTTGGCTGTATCCCCTTTTAATCTTTAAATCAGCATTTGTGACATGCAAATATCCATTGAAAAACAAATAGGAACATCTGTCTTTGCACCAATATTGGGCAATTCAATTAACCAAAATGCAGCAAACAGCAGGGTTGAGTTATGGAATAAAGATGTGGCTTCTATTCAACCATGTGGGGCCATTTGTAGCCACAGAACATAGGTTGCCTACTATTGCCCACATTCTGAGAGGTCCCACCTCAAACCATCGTTTATAGGAATTGTCTGCTGTGCTCTTATCATATTATGTTTGCCGAACTTAATTCCAAAAAGATGTTAAAGGGTGGAGCTGAGCTGCCCTTACAGTCTGGTGATGACAGCATTAATAACATCCTCTGGTACAGAGGAGTGTTTCATTTCTTTTCTCATGAGAACTTTGTCTTGCTTTTTCTAATTTGTATTGGTTTTCTCCATCCTCCTTTGCCCTCAGAGTCTTGAAGGCTGCATCACTACTCATGTTACCTATCTGTGCCCAATAAGGACTGATAAGTGACTAACAAGTCCTTAGAAACATACTACAGAGTGGAGATTTGTTGTGCTACACCTACAAATCCCAAAAACAATATTACACCTTATGAGTACATGCATTCCCTCTTTCCATGCCTCAGTGATTTCCAGTGCATTAGGGTGAATCGCAGTTTGTCAAAATAATACTCATACTCTCCCCTGGAAAGGTAAACTGCCTATTGGTCACACACTTCTTTCCATGGCCAATACTCCTGTATCCATGATCATAAACATCTTGGCATCTGTTAATAAGTTGGTTATGTTGTTCTGCAGCTATTATTATTTTTAATAGTTTAGGTCCCACACATATTGTCTTGTGCAGCTTTTTGATCTTACCATGTATGAGGCTGGAAATCATATAACGAGTTTGATTAAGTCTGTTTTTCAATCTTATTGCCCAGTAGATAATAAATGCATTGATCAAACTATAACTGATTTTTATGGCTACAGCAGTGGACCATCTTTGTGCATTCAGATCACAACAAAAGTCTATATGATATGAGAGGTGAAGAGGTGGATGATTTGATGTTGACATCAGCATGTCATCAAAGGAAGAAAAACAAAGCAAAATGGGAATATTTTGGTGTGGCTTGGAACTCAAACAGTCCCTGTCACTTGTAAAGCTGTGTCATTTATCAATTAAGAACTGTCATACTTGCATTTTTTCCATTGTCTTATATGAGCTCTGCTCCCTGCTTTGATGCAGTTTGAGCTGAGGCAGAAGCCCTGGGATATAAGCCAATAGTGAGTTATAGCTCTCTGCTGATTTATGTCCTGGGAAACAATTACATTCATAAATATGCAGTCCAGTAGATCATTGGGGAACTTAACTAAATTTCCCAATTTCACTAAAGCACTCCCTGGATAAGTGACTTGCTCAAGGTGACACCGGAGGTAACTGAAGTCAGACATACTCAAACCCTAAACTACAGGAAGCACTAGTCAATCCCCCTTCTCTGTACTTACTGCCAGGCAAATTATTGTGCTACCTCTTGATCCACTGACAATTTGTGGTGTTACTGACCTCACTCTTAGAGTCTGATGCAAAATAGTGTCACCTCAGGGGTGTGCAAAAACACATTTCTACATGACACGACATGCTGCTGTGTCTTTCAGCTTTTCCCGATTAGGGGTCGCCACAGCGGAACTCCGGTCCGCTAATAATTGGCAGTAGATTTGTACGTACTGAGTTGCCAGCTCTAATGCACAACCTTCAACGAAGGCACGCCCATTCACGCATGTCTCCACACAGACGACGCTTTAGCTGAAAATCGAACAGGACAACGTCTTACTATGAGGCGACAACGCTACCGCAGCACCACCACCACATATTCCATTCAAATCCCCTCTCTTTCTGGCACTAGTAATTTCTGTAAACCTGTAAAATGTTTTATCATAAAATATTTCCGATTTAAAACATAGATCAAGATTATCAGCACATGTACATTTCAAGTACAAACCTGGTAGTGTGTTTTCCTGCTTTAAATGTTCATTCCTGCCTTATTCTTTATTTCTGTCTTTTTATTTAGTACTTTAAGCAGTCCTGAGCTACCCTGTGGGTATGCTTCTGAAATGTAAAAAATGTCATTACTTTTGAAGATGTTATATGTATTCTATCATTACTTGCTTCTGTCTCTTCTTTTCACAGATCATTTGCCAAAAGCATGTTTAACGAAAATGAAAGACAAAATTGTATTAATATAATGGCAGCCTGTTTGCCGAGATGTTTTTGTCTGATGCATGATCATGCTTACTCGTTCATGGCCATGTTCAGCAAGGGAAAAAAAAAAACGTGAGCACTGAACACATCTATGAGCAAAGCAGGTTATTATAGACTGGCGGAGTATTGTAGACAGTAGGGAAACAGATCGATGTGTCTGATTGCATCCCTAGATCTATAGTAAATGTGCTGGGTAAAGGGAATTGCTCAGCTCTGCTGGTGTGAATTGGATTACAAGTGAAGCTGAAGCAGAAAAATGAGTCTGACATTAGAATGTTTTCACATGTTCCTCATGGGGGATGGGCACATAAAGACCTCATCTTTCCAAGTGGCAAGCTGAGGTGAGAATGATAGGTTCCATTTAGGGAAAGCAATACAAATGTAATTTTAGGTGTGCCAAATGCATTTTCTAAAGTAATAGGAAAAAATGCATGGATAATTTGTGCAAGGTAAATAAAAAATTTGAGTGCATGTGTGTGTATGTGTGTGTGTTTATAATGTTGGTTATAATATAGGTCTTATCTATATGGTAAAGTTATTTCTATCTGTGGGCACCAACAGAAAAAGAAAAGCTTGTTATTTAGATCATATTGATGCCTTATAGGATATACACTGAAATCATGCTTTAACTTTTTCTCTCATTTAAGTTTATGATTGAAATGCTACTGTCATTTAGAAGCAAATGGGCAATTCCATCAGGCTTCAAAACAGTCTAAGTTAAAATGGTATCTAATAAAAAATTGTTCATTTTTTTGTTTCTACAAACTATTGATAATATAAAAAGGAAAATACTAACTTGATGGTACCATTTGAAAAGTGTGTTATATTTAGAAATTCATGAGTGACTTGTGACCTTCCTTTGTGAAGGATGGTGTGTCACTCATTAATTAGCAGTGAGGGCAGGTCTAACTCATTACTCAGACCTACAGTGGTTACGGGGCAAATTCCATGTCCATAACGTAGGCAATATTTTTACAGTACGGACTCCAAATAAGCATAGCTCAAATACAAATATATAACCTGCTTTCATTTTAAAACCTGCAATAACATAGACAAAATAGTGCCAGCTTCAATGGGCTATAAAGAAAGAAAGTTTTCTGCTAGAAATACTGTCATGTAGATCAGGTTGGAAGCTTTTTATTTTTGTTCATTTTTTTCATCCTAAAATACTAGAACTAACATGAAAGTGGGGATGTTTTATTAACTGCATGCCTGGCCACCTGCTGGTGTTCATGTTGCTTTAAGTATGTTTCTTAATGGTCTGTCACATATCTTGCTCCTTATTATTTTTTATGCATTGCTTGTTTGATTTTTTTTCGTGCCTCTGTCTGGAAACAAACTCCCTGCAGCTCTGCTTACCTACCTTCACAGCAGGATAAGTGCCTTTCTTAATGTTATGAACCCCAGGCGGGTGTTCACTGATTCAGCAGTAATTTCATTATTTGTTAGGAAAAGGAAAAATTGCAACAATATGCATTATTATTAGCTGCAGTAGTTATAACTTGAAGGCAGGTGCTTTAAGTATGTTTATATTTGCAGGAGAGTATTCCTACTGGAGTTCTACAGGTGTCTGCTTGGGACGGTATTGTTTACTACTTTTTTGTCAACAAATATACATGAAATTACAGGAAAGATTAGTGCAATTTGTGATCACATGATGTGCAGGGCACATGGAAAAATCAAGAGAATGGCATCCAAGAGAACATGGATATGTTTTAGGAATGGCAAGGCAACTAGGATATTAAGATTTGGTAGCAATAATCAAACTGAGTAATGTCAGAAGGAAAAATCCTGGAAGAGAATCTGGTAGGAGTGTGTGGTGCATGGTTTGGGACTGAGCATTTCTAGGGATAATGAAGCTCAGTATTTTTGAAGGATTTAGCTGTAAGAACCTCACACAAGCACACACACTTAGTACAATGAGAAATGGAAGTGATGAAAAAAAAGATTTGGGGGTGTATTCCTAATACTTATGTTGTTGTTGTTGTTGTGTCTTTCAGCTTATCCAGGTTAGGGGTCGCCACAGCGGAACTCTGGTCCGCTAATGTTTTGTAGTGGATTTTTACGTGCCGAGTTACCAGCTCTGATGCACAACCTTCAACGAAGGCATGCCCATTCACGCATGTCTCCACACAGAAGACGCTCTAGTTGAGAATCAAACGGGACAACGTCTTGTTGTGAGGCGACAACGCTAAGTATGGTTTACTATTAAAATTTCGAAATGAACTCCATTGACTATACTATTGTCGAACACGGAGGTTCGAAAACGGTAATATCGATGACAAAAAAACAACCTAGGAACGGGTTTTGACATGGGTCGAGATAGGTGCTCAGTGTTATTCCGAACTACAAATATCTCCCCTATCTCGACCCATGTTAAAACCCGTTCCTAGGTTGTTTTTTTGTCATCGATATTACCGTTTTTGAACCTCCGTGTTCGACAATAGTACAGTTGACGGAGTTCATTTCGAAATTTTAATAGTAAACCATATTATGCTGCCACTGTGCAGGTCACATGTGAGTACTGCTCAGAGTACTGTTTGCTCTTTTAGTGGCTGCATCTTATTTAGGCCTAGACATGCTTCCCAAATCTCTGACAAGTTCTGGTACCCTTGATAAGTATAAGCAGGGACTTGGGAGACAAAACATTTACAAGCAGGGTCCTGGGAGATGAACCATTTACAGGCTCCCTGTGTCCATTATAGACATTGGTGGCAAACCAGGGATGAAATTCCTGTTCCCCATCCAATTGTCCAAGTTACACTTCAGTTGGATTAAGGAAGAAATCTACTTCACATGGATGGGGAGTCTGGTCCAGAGAAGGGGTAATCTCTGGTATAAATACCTGTCTGTCCATCAGGTCCTATTTAGATCACAGGCAAGTTTTAAGTCTTTTGTTTTGTGGACATGTAGGAGGTCCAGCAAGGTGAGGTCTGACAATGCTTGTGGGCCAGGCATAAATTACCCCTCAACAGCCTGTAGCAGATGGAATACAAGGATAGGTCTTTGAGGCGGTCTGTATAGGACATGTTATTTACGCCCTGTATTCTTTTAGTGAGTAACCTCTGCGGACATTTCCCTTGTTCTGTGTGCCTGGTTAGGTACATACCAAAGGGGCATTGTACGCAATCATAGGTCTGATGAATGTTGTATATACTGGAACTATGATCTCTTTAAACCTAGATGCCATACCTTCATTTAAAAGTTACCTAGATGCCATACATTTGTTTATAAGTGGCACAACGTAGAATGATTTCCTCATAACTGTAGACAAATGATGGTCAAATTCTAGATTACCATCTAAGTGTGATACCAAGTCCCTGACTTCTGGATCAAGTCTTAGGGGTGTGTTTTCAGTATGTTAATTACCAGGGATGGATGATTTTCCAAAGGAGACTATTATGTATTTCATGCCATTTAGTTTTAGTCCATGGCTCTGACGCAAGTTATTTGCCAGCATCAGCCCTTCCTGGAGAATATTAGTGTCAGTGGGGGAGTCTGTAACTGCTCCTAACTTGCTAATTTGGTCATCCAGAGGCCCTTCACATTAATCTTGACTTCAGAAAAGTGCATGTGGAAAAAGAATGCTCCCAGAACCAATCCGTGAGGAGTTCTGCTTGTGACTGGACTCTTTGTAGAGCTGGACTCCCCAATTCTAACTTCCTGGGTCCTGTCTGTGAGCCAGCTGGCTATCCATGCAAAGGGTTTATACCTAACATCTTGAGTTTGTCAACAATGGCTGAGTGGGATAATGCATCTAATGCCTTGGCCGATGAGAGAGATTAAAACCTAGGTAGCTGCTTAAATGAGGTTCATTTTCATGGTGAAGAGAATACATGGTCTGGAATATAAAAGCAAGTCAGAGGGGCTTGAGCTTATTTGTTCAGAGAACAAAACAGATTAGAAGATATGTTAATGACACTAAGAACTGTGACAGAGACAGAACAGGCATTTAAGATGAAGGGAAAGGAGAAGGTTTTAGAAATGGTAGCCTGTAAAGTATACAAGTTCTTTGTCATTAAGACAATGTTTTAATGTTTTTAGTGACTTTACCCTATTCAACAGCATCTATGATGTATCATCTTAAGTCTCCAAATCATTGCATGAAGGAGATGGGGTGACACTCAGAGAGGCTTTTTCCATTTGAGCTACCCTTAACCCCATCCATTACACACAGGGTGTAATGATGACAGGATAGTTTTGTGCAGTTCTGTCATATTTTTTGTCTGACCAAACTAGAACATCTTAATCTGTCTTGGTGCCATAACTGGGAAGAATACCCATTGTCCCACCAGGATCAAGAAGGTAATTTGAAGTTCATTGCCAAAACAGATTATGGACTTAAGTCTATGGTTATTAGAGTTCTTGTGATGGAGTGGACTTGTGAAAGTGAAACATGACTGACTGTGTATTGACCAGCTGCACAGTCAGGCAGATAGGCTTGCCCCAAGACCTCTTTTTGCTGATAGGATTCCTATAGCTCCAAATTTCTATAGATTGTTATACATATAAGTATAGTCAAAAGAGAAGGATTGTCATTTTAAACACAACATATTTTAACAGTCTTCTTGGGATTCGTCTGGTACACAAGATGCCTGGGATTATTCATGTCCTTATGTTCACTTAGGTACAGTATCTCAAGGAAAAAGCACAAAAATAGCGTTTGTATATTCCACCCCTTCTGTCTTTGTGTTAAATAAAGTTCATAAGGCACACTATTATTAAAAGCAGTAAACTTGCTACGGGTATCCCTAGATTACAAATTATCCTTGTAGGCATCTTCGAACTATAAAATAAAGCAGCTGACATGCATGATGTCTTGTAACAGACTGCTGCAGGTTCAGATAGAATAGTTTGCAATTTGCTGCACTGTCATTGGCTTAGAACAGGCATATGGCATGTAAACATGAGCCTCCATTTCAGAAATAAGTCCGAGTTAAACTCTTAAACTTCTTTTTGCGAACAATAGCCTAACCTAGCATTTCTGTTCAAAATATAAACTCTTATCTTACTAGGCCCAGATGATGCAGATATTAATTAACAGAGACAAAATAAGATAAATGATCACCACGCCTTGCTACTAAAACCATAATCTAATGGCAGATAAGCTGCTTATTCCACCCTGTTTGTTCATTGTTCTCACCTGTGTTGTAAAACTAAATGCCTAACAATTATCCCTTTATCTAGTGCTGTGCATGCCTAAGGCTCAAATTCTTTGGCCTCCTGTAACCACTGAGAAAAATGTTACATGTATCTAGCATTATTCCCCTGAAAATATACTTTCTCGTGTTGCTTGAGGGACATGTAATTTCAGTTTCATTTAAAACCCTTGTTTGGCACGTCTACTACAGTCTGAAAAATGTTTCTTTGTTAAGAATATTTAAGTAACAGAGCAATGCATCTAAGCTAGTTGCTTAAATATATATAAAAAATGCATGAAATGTTAGAAAAAAGATATTTGGAATGTTCATTTTATCAAGCTTCCACACATGGCTACATGCTTGTTAAATCCACCTTAGAAACAGCAGTTCTTGCAAACCTTGTAGAAAGCCACAATAGCCCTCAGAACAGTGATAATCATTGGTCTGGGATGAAAGTATCAGCTAACATATGTTATCATAATTTATTGTAGAAGTTAAGGGGCATATTTGGAAATTTGAGAAGCTGGGTGCAGTCTTGTTTAGAGAAGTGTATAATAGAAGGTGGTGGAGGGAAGTTACTGAAATGCATCATTGGTGTGCTAAAATGGAAGCATGTCTTAACACTGAATCACAGCACTCTAGGAACATTTAGTATGCTACTCCTGCTAGTCTGCCTGTCCAGGGAGAGGGAGGCAGTTTGGTGCATGGTTTTAGGAGACAAATGTCATAACATGCTGTAGATGGACTGGAACCATGCTTAGCTCTGCCTAACAATGTGCATGCACTGTGACCATCATCTCCCAAGTGTAATTGATGTACACACTCCAGACAATGCAACAGGACCTTATTTTGGGAGATGTGCATGTAAGTCCCTGATTGGTAAGTATATATCTTTATTTATTTATTTTAGATTTGTTTACTGGGAAAGTCTGACTAGGACAGAACCTATTTTCATTGAATGCCGAGGGAGAAATGCTCCAGACATGTGTCTTTGTAATCTTCTTCTTCTTTCGTCTTTTTCCCGGTTAGTGGTTGCCACAGCGTATCACCTGTCCGCTCATGATTGGCAGTGGAGTTTTTTTTACAGTGTCGAGTTGCCAGCCTGATGCCCAACCTTCCACAGAAGGCACACGCATGCACACACTCACACCAAGGGCCAATTTAGAGTGTTCAATCCACCTACAGCATGTCTTTGGGATGTGGGAGGAAACCGGAGCACCCGGAGGAAACCCACATGACCACAGGGAGGACATGCAGAGTCCGCACAGAAGGCACCCCAGCCGAGGATCGAACCTGAGAACCTCTTGCTGTGAAATTGGAGTACCCAGAGCAAACCCACACAAACACAGGGAGGACATGCAGACTCTGCACAGAAGACACACAGCCAAGAATCAAACCGGAGAACCTCTTGCTGTGAGGCAACAACGTTAACCGCTGCACCACTGCACTGCCCATAACATCAGAAAACATCCTGATGTCTGTCTGTTGATGGTCACACCACAAATGGGTTTTCTTCACATAGTATGGTTCTGACCCAAAACAATGGGGTTAGATGCTCAGCAGACTTAGGAATGGAAGAAAAAAAAAAACAGTTTATTTACATCCTCCTTAATGACATTCCTCACTCTAGACCATCTACCTCTATCATTAGCAGAAACAGGAACGTTATCAATGAATTTTCTTGCCCATCCCTTATTTGCAGACTAACAAAAGACAAATACATTGTCAAGGTGTAATCCTTGCTTGCTGAATGAACATCTGCTTTCATATTGGGATTTAGGTAACAATAAGTGATTACATTTCGTCATACAAACAGTACCCTGAGATGCCTCTATAAGAAGATGAAGTCAGTCTTCTCTATGTACAATCTCTTCATTGTGCTTATCTATATCAGTATTCACAAAGACCTAGTATTTACTAATCCTCTCTGAGCTGTCAGCTTTGAACATGGGATCTAACCAGCCCTTGCTATAGACCTTAACATTAACAATACATTTCACTTTGGCAAGTGATATTATAACTGAAGAAGCTTGGTTTCATCTTGAAATTTAAACCAAGGGGATATAAAGTCAAGGTTAGAATATGTTGTATCTAGTTTGAGGCACATTTTCACAAAAATGCAGGTAAAAATAGATCAGGCCTATGAAGGAAAAGAATATTTAGTCATTCTGGTTTCGGTGTGTCTAAACACGTGTTGCCAGCTACCAACTTTCATAATTGTCTCTCACTTCATAATATTCGAAACAAACAGTCTCAGTGCTTTTTCCTGAAGTCTCACGAACCCAGTACATCAATATACTGGGTCCAAAAGCAAATAATGAGGAAACTTCTCTGTGTGGTAGAGCTAAGATTCCCTAGAGTTCAGGCACCTAATAAAAAACATACTGTGAATATCCCACCTAATAACAGGTGAAATAAATCTTTTCTTTAAAATTTCCAGCATATAAATCCACTAATGAAAGTAGCACAAGATGGTTCAAGTTGAATCTTCGTTATTAAAAACACACAAACAAACTTTGCTTTCATATACTTCACAACGCTGCATCTATTCCTATAAGACACATTATAACAGAGGGGCATGGATCTTCTAGAATGGTAACCTGTGCAAGGTGTTTGTTATCTCATTTAATCATGTCTTCTGCCTGCTCTTCTTCCTGTATTTATTCCAAAATTAGATATTTAGTTATTTTTGTAATTTCAAATGGCTTAACTATACAACTTTACAGAAAGCCCACAAAACTGTATGTCACTTTTTCAGGCCTTCATCCTGCTGCTTGTTCAGCCTATACCTCTCAACTGTCCCCGATTTTGCAGAACATCCCAGATTGTGTCTCATATTTTTTCCGTGTCCCTTATAAAATGTTTGATATTGTGGTAAATCACTAAGGAGTGCAGTCAGTCAGTAATAAAAGACATTGGAATTTCATCGTTTATATCATTCAGAAAATGCATGCTGATAAAAACACTGTTGTTCTATTAACATTGACTCTCTTCAAGAGGAATCTTGATGAGTGGATGGGAGATCGTAGGTTTACCCCGGCTATCACTTCTGTGTCACTGTTAGACAGAGGCACAGTATACTAACCTCAAAAAAAGGCATAGCAAAATTAATTTAAAATGGGTGGCGAAAGCCAAACACACTCTGGCTAGGCTTATAAATGCCCTAGGGCAGATAGCCTAGTATGAACCTATGAACCTATGAACCTATGAACTTTGTAAGTGAATTAGAGTAATAACTAAAACTTGTCCCTGATTTGGGGTCTTTTCCCCCATCATTATTGGCTTTGTCCAGAATTCTTTAGCAAAGAAGTTGAGAGGTATGAACTCAGCTGCACTTATCATTCTTGATGAAAGATATAGGATGCTATTCATAGGCATTACATGAATGTATAAATGCTAAAAAAAAAAAAAAAAAAAAAAAGCTCAGTAAAGGCATGATTCACAGAAGCCATTTACGCTAATGTGTGATGGTTGCAAATTAGTGTAAGCAAATGAACAAATATTGAGATGTATATGAGAAATGATGTAAAACAGCTTTTGTGCACTGTCCTCAGGCTCATTATAAAAGGCAGATTCAAGCCTATTCTATCTACTTTGCAATCCACAATGATGATGCTACTTGCTGCTGTCCTCGCTATTTCCCAGTGTGAGGTGCTTGTCTTGGCTGTATCAAAGCCATTTGTGCATGTAGTGCTCGGTGACCAAAAAGATGGAGATATAGATAGGGAAAAACTCACTATAATTTTGACAATCAGGAGACAATGGATAGATTCAGAGTGGACAGGGATATTGTAAGGGTCTTAGTAAGTATGTATGGCCCCCAAAGGGGCACTTGTGGGGTGCATGGCCTTCCTATCCCTCTTGATGCTAAGGTATGTACAGCCTTCACTATACTTGCCACAGGGACCTTCCAGAGAAATACTGAAGACACGATGGGTGTCTCACAGGCTTCTGCCTCAGGGATACTTCGGCAGTTGTTGCTTGTACTCTTGGCATGTGTTGATCAGTATGTTTATTTGCTGGTGTAACATCAGGACAGAGTCAGGACTATGTTTGCCTTTTTATGGGTTGGCACATTTTTCTGAGGTACTCTGTGTGCTAGATTGTACCCATTTTGCAATTAATATCCCATCGGGTCCAAGGGATGAGTTGCATCACATTAGGAAGGGCTACCATTCCATCTATTGCCAGGTAGAGTGTGATGCCTGGGGGTGCATCACCAAAATCTCTAGCCAGTATTCTGGCAGTGCACATGATTCCCATGTCTGGCACACTAGCTCTCTCTAGTACCTCTTTCCTCCCCAATGGTCAAAGATATGCTGTAGGTGGATTGGACACTCCAAATTGGCCCTAGGCATGAGTGCGTGTGTGTGTGCCTTCTATGGAGTGTTGGGCACCGGGCTGGCAACTCAACACCATAAAGCTTCATTGCTAATCATGAGCAGATAGGTGATCTGCTGTGGTGACCCCTAACCAGGAAAAGCCGAAAGAAGAAGAAGTAGGTCAGTTGGTAAGGGGAAATACTTTTTTTTTCTTTTTAATTTTATTTAAGCAGTTATTCATAGTAAAATGTATTGCTAAATAGTAAAATACTTTTTCTTGGTTTTGTTCCCCCTTTTCTCTCTTTTTTCTTTCATGTGATGCTGGATATCTACTGGAGCCACAGCTCATGACATCAGTGAGAAATCCAAGTGGAGCTGATGAAGAAAACTATAGCACAGCCCTGTCCCAGACCCGTAGTGTCATTCAGATGGTCTTTGGCCTCTTGGAGAGTCATTTTAGGTGCCTGGGGGTTATTCCTCAGTATGACCCACTTACTGCATACAAGGTGCTTACTACATGTTGCATTTTGCACAACATGATCGCGCACCAATTCGGGGTGAAGTGACTCATGCTACCACTGCAGCTACCCAGTTCCAGTCCTTCTATGACTAATAGTGACCACCAGGAGCAGAGGTAACAGACCCCATGCATCAGGCTTATGCACTGTATACTACTGAGCAGGTGAAAAGGCATCATCTAGTCCAGAAACATGGACCATAACATTCAGGTTAATGTTTCCTTTCCTGTAAAAAAAACATACAGAGTATAACTGATGCATGCAGTGATATCTGTAGGCTGTGCTGTGTGGTGTGTGGTCTGCTGCCACTGTTCATCACACATTCCTTGTCATCTTTAAATATGTTTCTTTTTTTCAGAGCAGGCAGTTGTATTATTGTTTCTATAAGTAATGCCTGAGTACCCACTGACTCCTGTTCAGTGATGTCATAAGGAATCATATAAGGGCTAACTACATTTTTAATTGTTTTGAACAATATATTCTAGTATGGCAGTGTACCTAAGGTATGTACACACTGAAAGTCCTAAAGTGGTACAATTAGTAAAAAGTGTTGCTTAAGTATTTAACATGAGTTCATATCTTAGATTTGAAAGAAAATTTATATTACACAATGTTTCCTCATTTTGAACTACTTTGTGTGTTCAGGTTCTACACAACAGATTATTTCATTTTATCATGCACAATAACTTGTGGCCTCAGAGACAAAAGAAAATTCATTTGTGCAATGGTGAGGGTGGAGTGGCTGCAGTGTTTGTTTACATGGCAGGATAAGTGCCAGTTGTAACAATGATCATGCACAGAACATTAAGGGTGTTAATCACAGCAAACTTATATAATGACATACAGCTTTCTTTCTACATTTCCATGAGGTTTTAAGCAGTACCATTAGAGGAAAGAAATGAATAAAGTTGAAAAGCATACTAACCCCCCCCCCCCTTTTTTACTTTAATAACTTATTTTTCTTTGAGTTAAACATTGACGTGTGTGTGAAGGTCAAATTGTAACAGAAGAGTCGCACTTGAACCACATTGGTTCATGGTTAAATATGTCATACACATATCAAAAATAAGAGGCAAAAATGTGGACATTCTGTGAAAATATGGACAGTTGAGAGGTATGCTTGAATGATGAGTAACATCGTTTGTGAATTTATTGTGTGTATTTCTTTTTTGTCTCTCCTCCTTTTCTCTTTATTTTCTTATATTAATTATGTATTCATTTGTTATTCTTTATTTTCTGTCTCTCCCATTTCTGTGCATTTTTTACAGATCCAATTTCCAGGAGCAGTACAGCCATGTGCCTTCCAGGTAAGGGAAGATTCATATTCTGCTCATCAAAGGAAGCCTTCACAGGGTCGGAGCAGTGGCACTGGTCCTGTAGGCACACTTTCACATGATAGCCTGGCAAACCTCACTGAATGGAGCCTTAGGCCTTGGTTGAGGAAGTGGTAGTTGAGAGACACCTTCAGTCAATTGAGGCATCTCTTCAGTGGATTGAAGACTTACTAACCCAGTTGATGACCTCCATGCTACCACAGGCCCCTGCCCCCTTAACAATGGGGTCCTCCACTGCAACGCCATCTGACAGTAGAAATGTTTGAGGCCTTGTGGACCATGGTTGCTTTTTTATATATATTCCTCTTCACTTCCTTCCTTCCCTTATCCACTCTCCTACACCCCCTTACCTTCTTTCCACCCACACTATCCTCTTATATAAAAAGCATTTTTTAATTTTTGAAAAATTGGGAATCTATAACACTTCAAATATGTACTACCCCTCATCTCACACCTCCTCCATAACAACACTCTTTGACGTTTTTCTTCCATGTTACCCTTTTTGTTATGTCTTACTTTTTCAGTCTTTCCTATCTCCCCCTTTCCGGTCTTTAAAAAAAAAATTTAAACTTCTATATTTTTTTGACAATAATAATCAAAGCTGCTTTGTCTGCTGCTTGTCTTAAGTCATTCAAGCATAACTGCACATAGCTGTCTGTTTGTCTGCAATACCAGAGTACATATGAAGTCATAAGAAGAATAAAGCTTTCATATAGCTCTTTTTATGCATGAAACAATTAACTCCATGTACTTTAGGCTTCTAATATAAGTAAGGATATTTATCAAAACGCCTTGGCACAAATAACCTCAGCTAACTATTTGCATATAAGCATAACAGCACTCTTTGCAGACAACCGCTATACAAGTGAGAAACTTGGGAAAACAAATATCAGTCTGAGCCTTTCAAGCATGACTCCATGTAACCACATTCATCCGCAATATCCAAGTACATACAAAGTCATACAAAGCCTAAGGCTTTCACGTAGTTCTTCACATACACGTAACAAGTAACTTCAGGTACTTTAGGTTTCTGGTGCATGTAGGCATGTTTGTAAAAACACCTTTACATTTACTTAGTCAGAGTGACTAAACTGTGCTTACTATTTTTGCATCTAGGTGTAGGCAGTGCTCTTCATGGATAACCACTACACAAGTGCGAAACCCAGGACTATGAATACTGCTCATATTCTTAAGAAGTTGAATTTTGAATAACATTTCAAATAATATTTTTCAGCAAATGTATTATTGTAAATTCCCCTCTTCTTCTTCTGTCAGTCACCACCAGCATTCATGCCTGCCAGTGATTACTGTGCTAGTGACGAAGGTATGCACCCAAAAAGGATCCAAGTGCAGAATGAGAGAATCTAGTGTTCTGCAAAACAAAGGCTGTGTAAAAACACCCCAAATGAGAAATGCAGTGACCTGACTTGTTAATGTCCATAATTATTCAAAGACAGCGAAAGACAGGAGACACAGCATTGTCATCCTGATAAACAATACTGAATTGGGAACGTTTTTATTATTATTTTACAGAGGGAATGGCAGTGCAGACCTGACTGATTTGCATAATGAATTAAACAATCTAGCAATTTTTTTCATTTTTAGAGAGGAAATGACAGTAAACAGTAAAGTAGGAAGATGGTGGGAACAGCATAAAGCTTGCATCATAGAATAAAACAGAAAAGAGAGGGAGCATGTACTTGTTTAAAATACCCTGAATCTACTATTGATCTTATTGCCTGTAAAGATCCTCTCTGTTTTGTATGGTACATGTCACAGCATACATTACCAGTATCACTGCACAAACTTAGAAAGGGTAAAGTGGTGATAAGTAAAGAAAAAGGGAAGCCTTGGAAATGAGTAGGTCACATTGCTGAAAGTTCTATTCCATGAACAGATAAATACAATTTCTGTACAGTGTAATTGCTCTCTGCAGGCACTCTGTGGGCAGTGGAAATCTCAGAATGCAAATCAGTAGTGACAGATGAAGTTTTAGAGCACAAAAACATGAAGGAAGCTGGAATATAACAATAAAGAGGTTGGTTTTCGTAACCTATCAGCTGAATGTGCAAATGTTTAGTGTAATCAATAAAAGTTTATGTTGTATTGATTGCTAAATGTAACTGTTTTCCTTTCCTAGTTCCTATACACACAAATAAATAGAAATGCTTTAGATTGTATCACAATGTTCCCCCATCAGCAGCTACCTTTTTGAGATACAAAAGTAGGTTTTTCATCTCTGGGTAAAGTTAACCAAGATCTGGGGTGTCTGCCACTTCAGATCAGGGAACTCAAATGCTGCTGCTGCTTGCACCAGGGGTTTCCAAGAGTAAAAGGTATTTACCTGCAATGGTTCTGAGAAAGGTTGCTGAAACAGAGGCATTCCTCCAACCACACTGATTTACAGTCCTTTTCAGTTCTACAACATATTCATTTCTCTACAGAGATGCCAAAAACATAAACCTACAATGATGATGTGAACCCTCAAAGTGATGGCATACAGAATTGAGGCAGAAAATGATTCCATAAGGAAAGAAATAGCTTCTGCTGGTAAGTGCCATCCAGAGAAGAGTAGATTTAGTGAAGAGGAAACAGGTAGGGAGGTATGGGGAATGAATCCTGAGGATTGCATATAGCGAAAAGCTTGATGTTATTGGCCAAAGAGGGACAAATGACTGAAATGAGAAAGGGATCAGATTATGGAGAACTAGAGACTTGCTTACAAGTACCAGACAGATACACAGTAATATTTCTGGAAGTACGCCTTGTTTACATAAACCATCAAGATAGGTAATTGATATATGAATATACAGCTAGTCCAGGGCTTTGGTTTCACCAAGGACTGGGTCTCCAGTTGGAGTAATACAGATATATACTGGAGTACTGGTATGCAGCTGTCTGAAAGGGTAAATCTTAACTAGCCAAAGAAGAAGGCAATAAAAAAGAAAATAAATTATGTATTTGTCCTTTAAACAATGTTAATGCTATAAATAATAACAGAATGGAATCAAAAGGGGACACGTTGTAGATGGGCACAGTTGCAATGAAAATCTATACATGGATGAAACAACAAAGAGAAATGCAACAGTAGTAAATAAGTGTGTGCATGAACTCTCATTGTCTTAGCAAAAAATGCCTGGGGTATTATACAGAGCATTGCCTTGATTCTGTAAAAGAACTTTGGAATGCAAGAACCATGACGGGGATGCAGACACAAATGGAATATGTAGTATGTGGGAGGGAGGTGGTAGTCAAAATGAAATGAATTGTCGTCTCCTATATAATGGAGCAAGTCAAATGAGTCAGATAGAAGGAAATGTTTGACACAGTGGGGATGGCAAATGACAGTACAGTCTACATAGTGCATGCAGATGTTATCTACACGCCTCCTCCCAATGAGGAGGAAGAGGGGAAAAATGATCAGTACTAACCTTTCAATGGCTGATAAACAGAAAGTAAGTGTTGATGAGAGACTTAATATGCCATGTGTCAATAGAAACACACAGAGTTCAACAGTATGGAATAGCACAATCACTTATTAGTGCCCCCTTCAGGACAGACCTTGCGCAGCTAATAAAAGAACTTATGGAGAGCAGTCCAGGACTACAAGATCACAAACTGGGAAAGAGAGTAGATCTTGTATCTTGTAGTGTGAAATTTTTACAGAAGACGTTATCCCAAATGGTGTTCATTATCATTTTGGAGTCTAGCAAGTCACAAGTGAGGGTCCCAGTCATCAGAAAAAATTGACTTTTTAAAATGGGATTACACTTCATGGAAACTCTAAACATACATGAAGGCAGTATTTAAGAACAGCGGGCAAGCAAGCATGCCTTCTTGTAAGCAACAATCTTTTGTGTAAAGCAAATACACAAACCAGAAAGAAGGGGAACACATTATTTCCCATTTAATACAATGTAGAGGATCCTACTAAATGGAATCCAATCAGATGAAAGAGTAGTGATAGTGGGGTACCAAGGAGGGGGTGTCAGTACTAGGACTGATCATTTTCAATGTCTTAGTAATGCCTGCAGAAGGCTAGAAACAAAAGGTTTATTTTCTGATAAAATGCTATGCAACAGGGCTGAAATGCTAAGGTTAAGAAAAGCAGAGATAAGAATAAACAAGCAATGGTCTAAACATATCACCTTAAATGCAATGTAAATTAATGCATCTGCAAACAAATGTGGCTTGGGTGTACACCCATGTTATAAGGGGAGACAGCAGTTAAAACAAAAAAGGAGCAGTGACTGGCATAGCTATTTCTAATAATCTAAATTCAAGCTGTTGAATTGAGCTGTAGAACTCCTGTGAAGAACTGCCCTAAAGTAACTTTTTGAATGTAGGTAGCCTCATAGCATCTACTGTTTCTATACTACCTACTCAGTAACACTTTTTGTTTTGTCTAACTTCCCTTGTAAATGATTCAGCAGCCTACCGTGGACCTCCCAAATATACTCTCTCCTCCCAAGTCACCTCTGTTCTAGATACTTACATATTGAATGTTGTATGTGACCTGCTCACCTTGCCACCTGCCTTCTACATTCTCACCACTAGGTGGCAGCACCTACTTACCAAGGGTCAGTGCAACTCTAATGTTACCTTGGCTTCTCTCCTATTAAACTGACCAACTAACTTAATAGACTGTATTTTTCTCTGTCTACAATCTGGTTTTCACCCCCTGAACTACATCAACTTATCTACTTAAAACATCTTTTTCTTCCCTACATACTACTTGTCTTTATCTAGTACTACATCTACTTACCTTTCTATATCATCAGCAGTAGCTGATACTTTTTTCAGCTGATCTGTCTTTTTTTTTTCCCTGCTCCGTTCACCCTGCAGGCTCACTCCGCTCCCATACCCTACCCCCAATTCCCACACCCCCCCACTACATCTACATTTATACTCATTTAACCACTCCTACTTCCTCTCCAACCTCTACACTCCACCCCTTCCTCTTCCTATCCCCTCCCACTTGCATACAACTCTTACTTCTCATCCCTCCCTCCTCCTTACACAACACCACTACATTGCTTATAAAAATCCTAACATGCTTAAAAAATACTCATCCTTCCCAATTCAACTACTCCTCCTCCTGAACCTTACCTACATCTACTATCTTACCCAACCTTATCCCATCACCCACTCACCATTGTCACAGACAACATGCCCTCTCCATACTTCACAATCCAACTTCTTCAACTCAATCTCCCCTGAACTATATCCCTTCAACAACGTATGCTTTCATTTCAAACTATTCCCCCCTCTTAAACCCTCATCAACTACTCTACCCATATCTCCCTCTAATCTTTCAACTTATATCTCTCAATCAAAACAATCCAAATACCTCCACTACTTAACTCAACTTTTAACTTCCATACTTTTATCTGGTGATATTCACCCTAACCCAGGACCAACCCCCTCCTCCTCAATAACTAAATCCATCCTACTTACATCTCTTAATGCACAAAGCTTAGCTAACACAATTCCAAATCTCCATGCCTGGCTACTCCATAACAAACCAGACATCCTAGCTATTTCTGAAACCTGGCTAAAACCTCATGTAAAAAATGAAGAGATAGTGCCACCTAATTACTCTATTATCAGAACAGACAGAACCCATAAAAAAGGTGGTGGGGTGGCTCTTATCTACTCTTCCTCCCTATGCATGACACAATATCATTAAGCCATTCCAAAGTTCGCTAATGCAGAATTAATACTAGCTCATCTTCAGATAAACAAACATAAATTTATATACATTGCCTCTCTCTACATCCCCCCTGGAGACAATGTCACAATACTCGAAGAAATCCTCTCCTGGCTATCAACTAATATCTGTAATAAAACTGTAATCATGGGAGACACCAATATTAATTGGTCCTCCATTCAATCCCCTACTCACCCCCTCAACATCAACCTATACAACTACTCTCAACTCATTAACTCCATAACTAGGCTATCCAAAGACTTCACTAGTGGCAACATTTTAGACTGGATTCTAGTCTCCCACCCCCACAACTACCCTGACAGTGGAACCCTCCCTGACTCCCTCAGTGACCACCTTCCCATCTTCACTAGACGTCTTCCTTCTCCCTTACTAGTTACTCATACTTACTTAACTACCCGATCCCATAGAAACTTTAACCCAGAAGCTTTCTCTGACACCCTTAAATCACTTAATCGGTACCCTCTAAAAACTCTACTACTTGAAAATGCTATAACTCACTTTAATACTACCTTCCTACATCTCCTAAATAATCATGCTCCCTTAATAACCAAAAAAATAAAAAGGAAAGCCACCCCCTGGTTAACAAAAAGTACACTAGCCACCATGCGAGTTAGAGATAAAGCCTGGACACAATACCATAAGAACAAATCTATTTCTAACCTCAATGAATACAAAACTCTTCATAACTCAGTTAAAAAGCTTATCTCAGCAGACCGTCGAAACTACTTCGTCCAACTTCAAAGCAACCATAAAACCAACCAACAAAAGTTCTGGAGAGGTATAACTACCCACTTAAAACCTGGTACTACAGAAAACCCTAACCCCTCCCCAAATGAACAAGACTCTGATCTTGCTACCCAATTCAATTCTTTCTTCATTGACTCTATTTCCACACTTACCTCTTCTTTTTCAAATAACAATCCACCTCCTACCTTCACTTATTTTTCAAATAACAATCCACCTCCTACCTCCACTTCTCCTCAACCACCTCCCCCTCCAACTTCTTTCTCTCATTCCTCACCCTCTCAACCCCCACCATTTTTCATTAAACCTATTCCTACTTCTACTATAAGAAAACTCCTGCAGAAACTAAAACCATGCACCAATGCCCCTGATAATAACATTCCCTCATACTTCCTCAGCATAGCTGCTGAAGCCATTGCCCTCCCTATCAGTATCCTAATCAACCGCTCTATCCAAAAAGGTCTTGTTCCTCAAATCTGGAAAAAAAGCTTACATCATTCCCCTGCACAAAGGAGGAAATAATACTAATATTTCCAATTTCCGTCCCATCGCCATCCTCTCTCCCATTTCTAAAGTCCTAGAGAAATGTATCCACCTTCAACTCCTCCCCCATCTCTTGGACAACAACCTATTAACTTCTACCCAACATGGATTCAGACCCCATCATAGCACTATGACTTCCCTCCTTTCCTTCCTTGAAACTGTGAATAAAGCTAGAGACTTTGGCTTCACTGTATCTACCATCCTTCTCGATCTCTCTAAGGCCTTCAACACTATCTCTTATAACCTACTTCTTACTAAACTAGTTAACCTAAACCTCTCACCCTCTTCCCTCAAATGGTTTACCAGCTATCTCTCCAATAGGCAACAAGCTGTCAAATGGAAAAAGGCCACCTCCTCCTTCCTCATCACCCCTACAGGTGTCCCACAAGGTTCCATACTGGGCCCCCTCCTCTTCAATATTTTCATTAATGACTTTTACCACTCTATCCCTCTTGCTAACGTTATCCAATATGCAGATGATTCCACAATCATCTGTGCTGCCCCATCCATCCCAACTCTTTTAAAAGTAACTCAAGATGCTTTCTCTACCACAGAACAATGGATGAAAGACAACCATCTAGCACTCAATGCTGCTAAAACTAAACTTATGATTTTTACCTCCTCTAAAACTAAGAACTTTGATCGAAATTTATTCTCCATCACCAGCCAAAATACAACACCTCTTGAGCTGGTATCTGAAACCAGACTACTAGGAGTTCAAATTGATGACAGGCTCAAATTCAACTCCCATTTACTACTAAACATAAAAAAAAACACCAAAAACCTGGTATGCTCTACCGACACAATCAGTTCCTCACCTCAACTACTAAACTTACTCTCTCTACTACATTTCTCTTATCCTCCCTTCTCTATGGAGCCTCTCTTCTAACAAACCTACAATCATCTCTCAAAACCAAACTGTCCTCTTGTTACAATAAAATCGTCAGATTCGCCACTAGCAACAAATCATCAACCCATCACTGTGAATCTCTTCACAAACTAAACTGGCTAGAGCTACCAAACTACCTCTCCTACACTCAGCTCACTTATGCTCATAAACTCATTTTCCAGCCATCCCTCTGTCCCTCCCTCTCCACTACCTTTAAAATGCACCACACACAAAGACTTCTCAGATCAAACAATCAAAACCTTATAGAAGTTTACAGACCCCTCCACCCCCCAGGACAGTACCTCCTGTCACACTCACTAGCACACTTATGGAACTCCCTTCCACCCTCCATTCATACCATTACTAGCCTCCCATCCTTTAAAAAATCCCTCCACTCTCATCTAACTTCCACATGGGAATGCTCCTGCTTCCATCCCTCATAACCTACACTTTACTTCAACACTCTTTCCCTTCCTTCTCTCACATCCCAGGTAACAAATTCTTGCTTGCTTCTATTATACAACTCCTTACTGGTATCTAGCAACTCCTTACCCTACTGCATCTAACTACCATTATTACCTTTGATGAAATACTTTTGATCAGTCTGTTTACCTCTGTAATTCTCCTGCAATCTATGTGTGTATATTAATCTTACTTTGTTCACCTCTGTAATCTTCATGCAATCTTTGTGTGTATACTAATCTTAGTTTGTTTACCTCTGTAATCTTCATGCAATCTATGTCTGTATATTAATCTTACTTTGTTCACCTCTGTAATCTTCATGCAATCTTTGTGTGTATACTAATCTTAGTTTGTTTACCTCTGTAATCTTCATGCAATCTATGTGTGTATATTAATCTTACTTTGTTCACCTCTGTAATCTTCATGCAATCTTTGTGTGTATACTAATCTTAGTTTGTTTACCTCTGTAATTCTCCTGCAATCTATGTGTGTATATTAATCTTACTTTGTTCACCTCTGTAATCTTCATGCAATCTTTGTGAGTATACTAATCTTAGTTTGTTTACCTCTGTAATCTTCATGCAATCTATGTGTGTATATTAATCTTACTTTGTTCACCTCTGTAATCTTCATGCAATCTTTGCGTGTATACTAATCTTAGTTTGTTTACCTCTGTAATCTTCATGCAATCTATGTGTGTACATTAATCTTACTTTGTTCACCTCTGTAATATTCATGCAATCTTTGTGTGTATACTAATCTTAGTTTGTTTACCTCTGTAATCTTCATGCAATCTATGTGTGTATATTAATTTTTGTTGTATATGTATTAGGAGCTTTTCTCCCCAGGACTCCATTGAAAATGTGTTCTTCATGCCCAATGGACTATCCTGGTTAAACAATTGCAAATAAAATAAATAAATAAATAAAAGTAAGCTATGCACCCAGCAGACAAAAATGCTGATGGAATATTGAGAAATATTGTTAGAGATGTCAACATGAGAAAACAAAAAATTATTATCCACAACATGATGAAGTTATGCAGATGTTTCTTACACTAGGAAAATAGACAGGATAAAAGCAGTTCAGGCTGGCCAGTAAATATTTCAAATGTTGTGCTCCAAAAGCCACATAAAGAAAAGTATACAAAATCTTCATATGTAGTCATCAAACAAGGGAAAGATGTTAGCCGTTAAAAATATCTTCAATGAATTCAAAGTCTCCAAGTGGGTACCATCTTAGAACGAGGGCATAATAACGTAAGGTGCATTTAGAAGATGAGTGTAAGACTGCATCAGTATATGATCACTGTCTGAATTTCACATACTTAACTTCATGTATATAAGTGCAAAACTTCACAGCCCTCAATGAACACATGAAATAGAACATCATTATGAAATAAAGTACCCAAAGTGTTTGTTTTATTAAAATAACATTCTGAAGTAATTATAAAAGCAAACTGGTGCATTTGCAAAGGGATGTTGTGGGGGCATTTCCCCTTTCTGAACATACTACCTCAGAGAACACACTACAGAAGGAGTATGCATGAGTTCATTCTGCAACAAGAAGCGTAGAGCTCCAGGCTAAGCAGAGTGAATTCTACCAGGGAACTCTTCATGTGACATGTAGGATGGATTATATCAGGCGTGCTAGGTGGATTACTACCAAAGGCATATACATATGTCAACCCTATTACAAGAAGGGTACATTGGAAACATAAACAGTGAAGATTCCTACTGGGGGTATGAATTAGATATTCCTAAAACACAGCTACCAGAGGAATGTATGCATATAATATAAGGATGATTGGTATTGCTCTTTGTGTGAATGCATATACATATATACATGTATACACACACACACACACACACACACACACACACACACACACACACACACACACACACACACACACACACACACACCACATGCACACTTACACATGGACAGGCAAATATGCACATGTACACACTTCATAAATATACACATGTAAAGGGTGATGTGCTCTTTCTCTTGAATCTTTGCTAAATAGCCTTAGTACCAGGATGTATATAAGTGGCATATGATATCCAAAGAGCTATTTGATACCATGAAGGTGCACATGTGCAAAATTAATTGTTACCAGAACTGTATGCAAGAGGTGTACAGATACGTCTGCGCTAAAATTGAACTATTCATGTGACATAGACAAGGTAGTTTACTGCTATACTAGTATATAATATATGCACAGGATGGACTACTACCAAAGAGAGTGATACAGATGAAATTCAAAGAATAAATCTTACCAAAGGGATTCATATTTAACATATATCAGAGGGCATGCTATGATGTAGGCATCTTGAACATGTGCAGGACAATGTATTACCATTGGGGTATACATATGCCATATACAGCCTAGAAAGCTTCCACTGGGGTATACATGTGACTTGTGGAGACTGAATTCCTATGGGGGGTTATGCATGAAACAAACTTGCTACCAGACGGAGAATTCATAAGGAATACACAGACTGGATTTCTATAACAGATGTAGTGCAGATGGCTTCAAGAAGGTATACATGGATCATGTAAAGGAAGGATTACTTGCAGCATTGTAGACATATGCCAAATGTTGAGCTACCTGCTAGTAGAAAAGCATACTTTATATACCCAAACACAAAAATGCCAGAATGTTCTTTTGTCTGTTAAGCTTTTCTGAGTGTTATAGCTTCCCCTCTCCAGTCCAGCTGCATTTAAAGTGCTTTTGCTCTATCCTTTCCTTGCTGGGTCACAGACATCTACCACCCTCTCATCTTAGTAATTGCTCTGCCTTGAACCATTCTCCTCTTTCAGCTGCCCATGTATCTCTTTCTTCCCTATCATTTCTCTTCTCCAGCTTTCTGACTTGCTCCTAAACAAAACAAGGTGTCCAGCTCATATCCATCTTTTTCATTCTCATTCTTATTCCTCATAGTCATTAGCCTAACGGTTTAGGACTGTCCTCATACCCTTGTCCCGACAATCTGTTCACCTCTTTGGTAAGTCTGTTTTGCATGCTTTCTATAATAATAATAATAATAATAATAAGAATAATAATAATAATAATGATAATAAAAATAATAATAAGAAAAAAGCAGTTTAAAAGGCTATTAGAGAGATATTACTTGTGACACATGTAAGGTGGACATTTACACTATAGGTTAGGTTATACTGATAAAAACATATGTATATGTTTCGTGTGCAGAATGGACTGCAAATTGAGTGCATGAGTACATGAGATGTTTGCAGGAAACATTGCAAGTATAGGACATTGCCTGTAGCATATACAATGTAGACTGCTGTCAGAAGGGTACACACCTGACTCATGCATTATGAATTGCTACTAGATAGATACAGAGGTCATATATGCAAATTACACAACTAGATTTCTACTGCTGCATTATAGAAAAAGAATGGTCCCCATATAAAAGTAGTTACTCGCCCTAGAAAATATACTGAGACAGAGTGTAGAATCTACTGCAACTGTTAAGTATAACAAATTCAAAGGTGATCTTCCACATTGATGGTCTCATGGTTTGAAAAACATTTATATAAAAAAGTGAGTGAGAGAGAAAGAAAAAAGAAATTCTAGAACTTATAAGAAATACCCCAATCACAACAATAAAAAAAGCTGAGGAAGGTCCGGAAATATTTAAAAAAATAAAATTGCTGAATACTGTTCATCTTATGAAAAATGTTGCTGAAGATAAATTAAATATGAAGAAATAATAATAGTTTATATAAACACGAGACAATTTACTGTAGTAAAGGTGACCAATGCATTGTTGCATGGGCCTATGTCATAAGCAAACAGATGTAATCATCTGTTTGTTTATGCCTGTAAACACAACTTATCTTTTGTTAAGGAAGACTAATGGGAAAGTATTGAACAAGATGCCCTATGCCTCCTTTTCAGTAGTTTCTATAAATAAGGTATTACTTAGTGTTACAAAATGTTTCTATTGGACCAGACAAAATTCAATTGATATTACTTTTTAACATCAGGGCTATAATAGTGCCAACATTACAATTTATATTCAATAACTTCAAGCACACAGGATTAGTTACAAGTCTTTGGAAAGTTTTCTATGTTACACCAATACATAAAAATGGAAAAAAGGATGAAGCCAAGAATTATCATTCCATCTATTTGACTTCTGCTATTGGCAAATGCTTCAAGTGATGTATTATTGGTACTATTAATAAGGATGATGAACTTGATTAGATATTTTCCAACATGGTTTTCAAAAAAGGGCCATTGACATTTACTGATCTGATTGAATTTAACGAATGGATTTCTCAGGTTTTCGATGATGGTATAATAACAGGAGCATTTCACTTAGATGAAGCCAATGCATTTAACTCCTTATCCCATTTGCAGAGCAATGGTAAAAGAGCTAACATTAACCCATGCGTTATAAGATCGATTATGTTTTGACTATCTGGAAGATGACAATCAGTTGTTATTGTGATGACCCACCACTGGAACAGTAATCAAGGAGCCTCCATCCTCACCACTGGCACCTGTGGGAAGATGTTCACTGGGAGGATAACAGGTACATACACAGTATTTCCAGATGCAGCTCTCTGCATCGTGTACATTCTCTTAAGAGTATACAGAGACCACAGTCAGTCTGGGCATGGTTTCTCCCTCTTCCAGATCCCTAATAAGACTGCCCATTAGCACAGCTATAGAGTTGATATCTCAGCTGAGTGACCAAGCCAAGACATCCAGCACCCTCTCTGTCGAACCAGTGCTTCATGTCCTTGTCCAGGTAGCTGACACACACTCTTTGAAGTTTCATTTACACACTCACACACACACACACACACACACACACACACACACACACACACACACACACACACACATCTGGAAAAGGCTGGCACAGGATTACTAGCTATGCCCCCTTCTGCCCAGACTATAAGGTAGTTACCACTGCCACCAGTCACTCCTTATCAGCTACTTTAGGGCCCTAAATAAAGTGTGTCCAAACTTAATGTGTAATATTAATATTAATACAAATGGTAGTTTGACCAAGATCAAGGCTGTTAGGAGTGGCCAACACAGTGTCACCAAATAAATATGCAAGTATTCTCAAAACTTAAATATCTCTACACAGATCAGCCACAATGAAAGGTTTACATATATTTAATAATAAATAATAAATAATAAAAGAACCAGACAATACTAAATATATATTCACAGTGACATCAGAGTTCAAAACCACAGGAAATATTTAAAATAACATGGCAGTACCGGCTTATACAAATAAAGAAAAACAAAAATCTAAACTAAGCTTCATTATATTCCTGACTGCATCTAAGAGAGTTACTATACCCTAGCAACAGTTAGAGCGAGGCAGATGATGTGCTGAATGGTTCTTCTTGTTGCTGTCAGATCCAAGACAGAATGCAGAAGGTTCTGTCTTGCTAATAGACTTCTCAAAATAATATCTAAAATATTACTGCTTGGATAGCTTGCAGAATTACATCACTTCCTGTCACCTGACTTCTAGTTCCCAGGCTAATCCCGCACTGCTGGAAGTTGGCAGTATTTAGCATCACCTGTAAAAATAACTAGACAAGGGATTTTGCTCAGATCTTTGGAAGGCACTGGAAGTCATAAAACAATTGCATTCCTTCATGCTTCTTGCAATTTGTTCACCCCAAAGACAATACAGAAAGCTTACTAGTACAGACTTTGTGCCTCTGGCTGCATTGAAACATCTTTATGGCCTAGCCTATAAAGTGATTTAATTTCAGACATTTTTCTAAAGTTTGCTGGACTGAGGTTAACCCTCCAGTTTCATCTGTTGAAATAGATACATTTAAACAGTTACAATAGTACATGTGCCTTTCTGTTCTCTCCAGCAGTGAGCACTGTTTATGCATTTCAAATAAACACTTTATAAATACTTTTTGAACACAAACAGATGTATAGAGCAGTTTGATATAATAAGTTTCCTTATGTACTGACTCTTTTCCATTTGGGTATTATTCCTAGAAGCAATATAAAGTAAATATTATAGTTTTTATACACTCATAGATTAATATTTGGATATTACTGGTTGAAACATAATTTTTATAGTGATTTCTGTACTTTTGGGAAATGTTTAGGCCAAAACACTAAGAAGATTCTAATAAACTGCTTACAGAAGGGTGGTGGTCTGTGTTTCTTTAGTATACATATGATTCCCCTACTGCAAGAAGGATATATATATATATATATATATATATATATATATATATATATATATATATATATATATATATATAACATACACAGTATGAAATTGAAATGCTGTCAAAGAAGTAAACGTGACATATGCAGGGTAGACTGTTACATGAAAAGACATACCTGTGTGTAACACCCAGAATGAACTGACACCAGAGGACAAGATCTGTGACATATGTAGAGCAGGTTGCTACCAGAGGGTTACACATATGATATAATGGGTCTATATTATAAAGCCGAAAGCTCTAAAGAGCGAATACAAGTTCATCGACACATAAAGAGCGATGTACATAAATAGCGAAACACGTATTGAGCAAAAATCAGAACATCAGACGTATTTCTTTGGCCAGCAGAGTGATCCTGGGGATAAGGAAATATATCCTTTTCCTCATTGTAGTGCAGTCTCGGAGTTGGTATATTTAAGTAGGGGGGTGTGGCGGGTGCAGGAGGGCTTGCCCCCCTGCAAAAGTGTATTATTTTAGTTTTATTTAGTTAATTTACACATACCTGCATGGCATTGTTGTTTAAAGAAACACTTTCGGTGTTCTGATTTTCACTCAATACGTGTTTCGTTATTTTTGTACATCGCTCTTTATGTATCGATGTACTTATATTCGCTCTTTAGAACTTTCGACTTTATAATATAGACCGATATAATGTATGTGGGTTACTACCATAGCAGTATGTATGTATGTATGTATGTATGTGTGTATGTATACTTTTGTTGTTATTCTTTGTATCTATGTATATATATACACAAACACACACACACACACACACACACACACACACACACACGCACGCACGCACGCACACACACACACACACACAAAGAATCAAAACAAAAGTACTACTGCAGTCACGAGGGTAAGAATTGACATACACTTTAATGTAAAAAAAAACAGATAAATTAAAAGCAATAAAAATGATGAGCGTTTTTGGGTAGTATATAACCCTTCTTCAGATCTAATCAAATGATCACCACTGAACATTTTAAAACTATGAGTCTGGATAATATGTAACAAAAACAGCCAACCGGCATTCATCTATTAACATTTAGTCCCTCCTTCTCACTTTGTCATCATTTCATTCACAAAAATAGTTAATGGATATGTTTGGATGATATCATGACAACCAATCACTGCCTTTCTCAGTTGACACACCTATTAAGGCTTATACAACCCTCTTCAAAACATCAGCATTATGTATGAAAGAAAGTAATAATTTCTCCTTGGAAAGTCTCTGCACTTTAAGAATCTATATAGTAAGAGAATTTTTGTTCAAAATAGGTGATTTACCACACTGAATTCAACTATCCATTTCAAACGCATTATGCACCTGAAAATCTGGATCTAAATGATGGATAACCAAAGCCGTCAATTAGCATTCATCTTCCAATGTTTAAACCATCTTTCTTGATACATCATCATTTCATTCACAAAAACAAATACTAAATACGACTGGATGAAAATTGTTATGGCCAATCAATGCCTTTCTGGGTGGACACTCCTATTAAGGATTAAGCCAACCTCTTCAGGGCATCAGCATTGCATATAAAAAGGAAATAATCATCTTGTCCTGAACAGTCTCCATCCTTTCAGGTCTGGTATAATAGAAAGATTATTGTTGAAACTTGGTAGTTTATCAGCCCTAAGTTCAGCTTTTCATTTCAAAAAGTTCATTTTTTTCAACTACATGAGCACCAGAAATATTATCTTGTACCACTTGTAAAACCATAAATGCAAACTTGGGGCCCTCATTTGACATTGTGTATTTGGCCAGTGCTGAGAGATATGTCCCTTTAATTGTCTGTTTTACCTATATAAAAGCTACTACAAGAGCAGCAGATGGCAATATAAATCACGTGTTTGGTTCTACAATCAGCATAAGTGCGTAAACTATATTTTTTGCCTGAAACAGGATGTTTTAATTCATTATTGGATGAAATATATTTACATGAGGTACATGATCTGCATGGAAATGTTCCTCTCCTTTTTGATGCAACATTGTTATTCACAGTACTCGAACTCAAAGTGTAGCATAACTGTTGTTTTAGGTTTTTGTCCCTCTTAAAACTAAATTGAGGTTCTTTTCCAAGTATTTCTTTCAATCTTGGATCACCGGCAATATTTTCCAATTCCATTTTAAGACATCACAAAGATATTTGATGCTACTTGCATATGTTAATGTGACTCTGTTAGTACTGGAGATGGATTTATCCTTATTTTCTATTGAGACTGGATGTGATTGGTATTTTCCAAAGAAAGGTCATGCTCCTTGATGCCTTGATCTGTTGACTCCAGCTATCCCTTGTCATCTTCTTTCTTTTTGTATCCTCCTTTATTTAGGTTATTAGCTAGGTTTACTAGAGCTTGCTGGGACTCATCATTCAGCATGTGTAATATGGAGACTCTTAATGCTTGATTTTTCAAAATATTATGAAATATATATGGGGTGGATACATACTGTGTCTAGAAAGTATATTATTCTTCCAGCAAGGTTTTTTGTAAATCACTGTGTTAATCTCGTCTTTAGTGTCCCTCGTGATTTTAACATCTAGGAATGAGATTGCAACATCAGATGAATGCATTGTAAAACACAGCAAATCTGTAATTGATCCTAAATAACAAACAAACTCTGCAAGTTGCTCAGGTGTGCCTTTCCAAAGCAGGAATATGTCATCTACAAAATGTTTATAAAACTTCAAAAATGAGAGGAAAGGGTTGTTGTCATTGAATATGTGGTTGTCATCCCAGTCTGCCAACACCAAGTTAGCATAGGTGATGGCACATGGGGTGTCCATTGTTACCTCCATCTTTGCCAGTAAAAGTCTCTCTCAAATACAAAAATATTATTTTCTAAAATTAAATCCATTAAAACACAAATGAGTTAAATTTTATTCATATCAAAGTCACTGTTTTTATCAGAAAATTCTTAACTGCAGGTATCTCAAAAAAATTTGGGATAACAGTAAAAAGATTTTCTATGTCTAAGGTGATCATTAAATAACAGGTATCATTGTCCATGGTGCTCTTGAACTCATATAATGTCTCCAAAAAATGTTTGGTATCTTTAATGACTGCTGGTGCCTTATATAATGTTTGTTTCAACTGTTGTTCAGCATAAACGGATAAAGGTTCGGTTAACCAACCATTTCCAGATACGACTGGTCTCATTGGAGGGTTTTCACAATCTTTATGTATTTTTGGAAAACCACTCATAATATGGACAATTGGATGTTGAACAGTAAAATAACTGTATAAATCTTGTGAAATCATTTTAGACTGAAATAGAGACTGAATTTTAGCTTTGACTCTCATAACCATGGTATTTATTTGTAATCTATTAATCCTGGTATACATGGCATCGTCTTGAGGTATTAGTTTCATTTTACCTGAATAATGTAAAGCATCCATTAGTACAACTCCACCTCCCTTATCTACTGGTTTAATAGAGACCTCCTTATTAAGTTCCAGTTGCCATAGAGCTTGTCTCTCTGCTATGGTCAGATTGTAGAAGCAATGTCTTGGTTCATTCAATATTTCAGAAATTTCTTGTTCATAGACACTTAAGAAAGTATCTATTGTTGAACAGTTCTATGTCGTAAAAATGCTTGGTTTCCACAAAATGCTGTGTCCTGTCTCTCTAAGTTATAGTTCTTCTTAAGCATGATGTTACAAGCAAAAAGTTTAAGATTTAATATAACATCACTTAATATTGAAGAAGTAGCTGGTACAAAATTCAATCCCCTTTTTAACAATGCATATTGCTGTGGTGTGAGGGCACAGTTATATAGATTAATAACTAAACTTCCCGGTGATGGTTCCATTTGATCCACCCATCTTGATCTCTCCATTCTACTTATCATCTTCATTTCATCTTCTCCCTCCTCTGCAAGTGAGCTCTTTCAGCATTCCTTGGTATTGTTATTTGCAGTGGGACCATAGGAAAAATCAAGGGGAGAATACTGTTGTCCTTTGCTCTCACTCCTAAATCCTTCAGCACAAATTGTTGTTCCTTCCCATTTTGTGTTGCAATCTTTACATTTGTAGAAATATCAGTTGTATCAGACCACATTGGTTGCTGTATTTCCTCATTTGATGGCTTTTTATATTTATTTTTTTAATTTATTTTACATTTGTTTACTGGGCTAGTCTGACTGGGACAGTGCCCATTTTCAGCGGAGGCCCGGGGAGGAAAGCACTGGTAATATCTTACATACAAATTGTCACAAAAAATTATAATATAATAGAGTCAATTAACAAAATGAGTGTAAACAGAAATACAAAAATGTAAAAAGTATACACAGTAGTCAAGTAGAACAAGATATTAAACACTTGAAAATAGACAAAAAATAATATATGGCTTAACTTATGTTTGTGGAAAAACATAACATTAATTAGGAAGTTAGACAGGAAGAATCACCTAAGTAAGTAGTGCATGGTTATTAGTATTTTAATGGCTAGACTTGCAGTTAGGAATGTAACTACAATGTAGGAGTAGTGTTGTTAAGAGAGATAGGCTAATACTGTTAGTACATACAGTTAAATTATTTAATAAATGCTTAAGTTAGTGTTTAACCTGGGGTATTATATGTGCAGAGCCACGATTCATATGTGTCTTTTGAGAGATATTTTGAAACAATTAAGATTGCTTATGGATCTAATACTATTTGTAAGTGTATTCCATTTTTTTTGGACCAAAGTTAGAGTAAAGAGAGTTACTTGCTGTATTGGATACTTTGATTACTTGGAGTAAGTCTTTGCTTGATGATCGAAGAATAGGAATGATAGAGTAGGGTTGTAGAAGATTCTTTAGAGAAGGTATGTTATCAGGATTGTGTATTATTTTGTGAGCCATTATTAATTAATTATAGTTTAGAATATGGGGTAATTCCAACCAATAAAGACTCTTTAGGCATTGACAATGATGGGTTGAATGTGTGGAATCTGTTGCAAATTTGGCAATCTTATTGTAACATGATTCAAATTTACTTATTTCAGACTTGTTGAGGTTGGTGAATATGGCGGAGGCATATAAGATTGAGGAGAGAAGGTGGGTTCTAGCTATGGCTATCTTTGCAGTGTCCGTTAGGGAATTTTTGTTTCTATACATTGTTTGCGTTTTCTTATGAACTTTTTTGATTGTGTTAGAAATGTGTATACTGAATTTTAGCCTGTTGTCGATTATGACGCCTAATAGTTTTGTTTGGGAATCTGGGAAAATCTTAGTATTATTATTGGCAGTGATATGAAAGTTAGATGGGAGGCTAGTAGATTTAGATGGATGAAAGATAATAAGTTTAGTTTTATTAGGGTTGAGAATGAAGTTGTGAGTTTGCTAGCCAAGTTTCAATATCAGAGAAGGCCTTTTGTGTAACTGTATGAAGTTGAGTTATTGTAGATGCTGCACATATGAGTGTCAAATCATCTCCATATTGTATGATAGATGCTTAAGAGGAGGCTGTGTTAAGTTCATTTATAAATATACTGAAGAGGAAGGGCCTAGGATTGAACCCTGAGGGACTCCAAGTGTAACTGGAAGGAGTGAGGATAAATCTTGCTTCCATTTCACAGCTTGCTGGCGGCTAGATAGATAACTATGAAACCAGTTAGGGTTGATATTAAAAGTTTTTAGAGTGGACAGTAACTTAGGATGGGAAACTGTATCAAATGCTTTAGACATGTCCAAAAGGACTGAAGACACTATTTTACCATCATCTCTGAGTTTATTTATAGTATTAGTGAAACTTAGAAAAGCTGTAGTAGTGCTATGATGTGATCGAAATTCATGTTGTGATGATGAGATGATATTATTGTTTAAAATGTGTTTAAGAAGTTGGAAGTGGATGCATCTTTCCAGAATTTTAGAAAGTGGTGAAAGTATAACAATGGGCTGGTAGTTTGTTAATTCTGTTGAATTACCTCCTTTGTGTAGCGGTGTAATGTACGCAATTTATCAAATAGTTGGGACATACTGTTCTATTATAGACCAGTTTATAAGTATCAAAACAGCTAAGGCAATACCATCTGCTGTTAATTTTAGATACTCTGATGGCAAATTATTTGCTGTCAGAGAGGTGGGTTTCAACTTCTTTAATAGTTTTGCAGTAATTTATTTTGAAACTGTCTGAAATGAAAATGCATCGGTGATAGTGCTTGGAGTACTGGGTGTTAGTATTGTGGAAGATTTGCTATTCTTAGTCAGGGCAAGTACTCTTTTAGTAAAGAAGATGTTAAATTGTTCAGCAATATTATTTGTATTATCAGGTAAGTTGGGGGGTGGTTATGGTTTGGCCAGGGTGAAGTATGTATTGATTATGTTCCAGAATTTTTGTGGATTCATCTATGTTTCCATTGTAAATTAGAATAGTAATGTTGTTTGTCTAATGTGATTTGGTGTTTAGCACTATTTTTAAGTTGCTGGTATACTAAATGGATTGGAGGATTCTATTTTTAGCCCAGGTTTGCCATGCTTTGTCCCTTTGTTTTAGCAGGGTACGGGTCTCTTAAGTTAACCATTGTGTATAGTTGGCCTTAACACGAACTGTTCGTGGAGGCGCTAGTCGGTTCAGAATAGTAAGGAAGGTGTCATTGAAGTGTTATACAGCAGCATCTACAGGTAGTTGTTTAAGAGGAGTCCAATCTATTTTTTCAAGAATATTAATTAGAATCTGTAAGCTAAAAGTTCTTGTTACGGACTTGTTGAAAGTAGATTAGTTTAGTAGGGTTATTGTGATTCCTCAGTAAGTAGGTTCCTAAGTGATCATTTAAGTGATCTGGGAGACACCCAGCTATTTGGTAATACTGGAGTTTATTAGTTAAGAGCCAGTCCAAAATAGATTGTTTATCTGTTTCCTTGTCAACTCTAGTTGGGTGGAAAATCATTTGAGAAAAGCCATGTAAGTTTAGGCAGTTGTGAGGGTTGTCAGTTACATGTCATCCAGTCTGTGTTAAGGTCTCCTGCAATAATGGTTTCCTGTGATATGGCTTTTGTGACATTTTGGAGTATGATTTCAATTGTAGAGGAATTGTTTCCTGGAGGGAAGTAGACAGCTATTTTATATATATATATATATATATATATATATATATATATATATATATATATATATGTTTGTAGCTCAGCATTGTTAATGTTAATGATACTTATGTTTGCAGGTTGTAAGTTGAGTGAGTTCTTGAAGAGAATTGCCACACCACCTCCCTTCTTTTCTAATCTATCTTTTACTTTAGAACAACAGTACATGGCTGAAGGATTGGATCCAAACATACCTGAAGTAGAACTGGATTATCATCCAAATATATCCTCTAACAGAGAATCCTTCAGGAATTTACTTAATATGACATTCAATCCACTTATAAGACTGAATCGTATGGGAATAGAAACATGGCAGAAAGACAATCAGCAGAATTTGAGAACTTTTTAGACAAGGTGAGAGACCTGGGAAATGCTCTACAAAAATTTAAATGCTATCAGTGGCAACACCTACATCTAGAGGTGTGCCTTCATTATAAACTTGTTCCTAGGGGTTTAAGAATACTTGTAATGCCAACATATGGTGAGAAATTTCCAGCGTTGTTAAAGAAATGGTAACAACTGAACTTGGAACTTAGCTTTAATTATTTACGCCTCCTTATTGATTATTTTAAACCATTTGAAAGGGAGCTTGTTACTGAAGTAGAGAAGCTACAACAAGAGATAGAATGTAAGTTCACAGATAACTCATCTTAAAAACTTGATGAAATATATTTGTGTCTCAACTTTTGATACGAAATTAGAGCAGATAAAAATGAAGAAATTAGTGCATGATTTTAAAGATTTTAAGAATGGCCATAATTTTACCTGGCCAAGGGCAATGGCTAACATTTCAAAGAACACAGTTTTATAAAAAAGTAATCAAATTAAGAAATACAGCAACCAATGCCAGTTATTTAATGGTCACCTTAGACATAGAAAGTCTTTTTACTATTATCCCAAATTCTTTTATGTGTGCAGTTAAGAATTTTCTAATAAGAAACAGACTTTGATATGAATAAAAATAACTCATTTGTGTTTTAGTGGATTTAATATTTTTGTATTTGAGAGAGACATTTAAAGGCAAATTTGGTGTTGGCAGACTGGGAAGACAAGCACATTTTCAATGACAACAGCCCTTTCCTCTCATTTTTGAAGCTTTATAAATATTTTGTAGGTGACATATACCTGCTTTGGAGAGGCACACCTGAGCAGCTTGCAGAGTTTGTTTGTTATTTAGAATCAACTACAGAATTTCTGTGTTTTACAATGCATTCATCCGATGTTGCAATCTCGTTCCTAGATGATAAAATCTCAAGGGACACTAAAGGAAAGATTAACACAATGATTTACAAGAAAGCATGCTGGCAAAATAATATACTTTCTAGAGACAGTATGTATCCACCCCATATATTTCATAATATTTGTGAAGTCATAAAATGGAATTGGAAAATACTGATGTTGGATCCAAGATTGAAAGAAATACTTGGACAAGAACCTCAATTTAGTTTTAAGAGGAACAGAAACATTAAACAACAGTTATGTTGTACTTTGAGTTCTGTGAATAACAATGTTGCATCAACAAGGAGAGGAACTTTTCCATGCAGATCATGTACCTCATGTAAACATATTTCATCCAATAATGAATTCATACATCCTGTTTTAGGCAAGAAATATAGTTTATACACATATGCTGATTGTAGAACCAAACACGTGGTTTATATTGCCATCTGCGGCTCTTGTAGCAGCTTTTATATAGGTAAAACAGACAGACAATTAAAGGAATGTATCTCTCAGCATATGAGTGATACTAGACTGAGAGATATGAAGAGCCCATTGGCCAAACACACAACATAAAATGAGGGCCACAAGTTTACATTTATGGTTTTACAAGTGGTACAAGATAATCTTCGTGGTGCTCTTGTAGTTGAAAAACTGAACTTTTTGAAATGAAATGGACAGCTGAACTTAGGGCTGATAAACTGCCAGGTTTGAACAATAATGTTTCTATTATACCAGCCCTGAAAGGATTGTGACTGTTCAGGAAAAGATGATTATTTCCTTTTTATATGCAATAAGAATGTCTTGAAGAGGTTCACCCAGAAAGGCATTGATTGACCATAAAAATTTCCATCCAATCATAATTAGTATTTGTTTTTGTGAATGAAATGATGACATATCAAGAAGGATGATTTAAACATTGGTAGATGGATGCTAATTAACTGCTTTGATTATCCATTATTTAGATCCACATTTTCAGATGCATAATGCATTTGAAATGGATAGCTGAATTCAATGTGATAAATCAACAGTTTTGAACAAAAATTCTCTTACTACATAAATCCTTAAAGTCCAGATGCTTTCCAAGAAGATATGATTACTTTCTTTCATATGTATTGCGGATGTCTTGAAGAGGGTTGTATAAACCTTAATAGGTGTGTCAACTGAGAAAGGCAGTGATTGGCTGTCATAATACCATCCAAATATATCCATTAACTATTTTCCTGAATAAAATGATGACAAAGTGAGAAGGAGGGACTAAATGTTAATAGATGGATGCCAGTTGGCTGTTTTTATTATCTATTATTCAGACTCATAGTTTTAAAATGCTCAGTGGTTATCACTTGATTAGATCTGAAGAAGTGCTATCTGCTACCCGAAAGCACTCATCATTTTATATTGCTTTTAATTTATTTGTTTTTTACATTAAAGTGTATGTCAGTACTTAGCCTGGTGACTAGAGTAGTTCTTTTCTTTTTATTCTTGTTTTTATATATATATATATATATATATATATATATATATATATATATATATATATATAAGAGAGAGAGAGGGAGAGTGAGAGAGAGAAAGGTGTGTGTTTGTGTGTGTGAGTGTGTGCGTGTGTGTGTGTGTGTGTGTGTGTGTGTGTGTGTGTGTGTGTGTGTGTGTGTGTGTGTGTGTGTGCTTGTGTGCATGTGTGTCTGTGTGTGCGTGTTGCAAGAAACTGGATGCAGTCAGCACTTGTTTAATCTTTTAACATAAAATTATATTATAGGAAACTAAACAGTTCTGTAGTGAATAGTGACAGGTGGAACTTGAATCCTGAAGGATAACAAAGTTATGGACTTTTCAGTAACACTTTACCTCCACATACTCTAATTGTTGTACCCACTCTCCCTGAAAATTTGTTTTCCTCTAAGTTCACCTTGGAGCACATATTAGATTCACTGACAAAATCTAAAAAAATATACTTCAATGGGACCAGCTAACGTTAACAGGCTGCATTCTCATAGATGTCAAGTATGAAGCATCTGAGCCTCAGCTTAAACTCTTCATCCTCAGCTGTGCATAGAGTTTATGTCTGATGTCTGGAGAATAGCAACTGTGACTCTCCTACACAAAGGGAGCACCTCTACAGGCCCAGGTAATTACAGGTCCATAGGACTTACCAGCCTTGAATGGAAAGACAGAAAATGTATCATAGCAGAACTCAGTTTTGCTGAATAGGCAACTTAACTGATCTGGACCCCAATCAGTTAGTTTTTGTGAAGGACAGGTCTTGTCGCCCAAATCTAGTAAGCTTTTTCGAAAAGGTTACAGGGGCTGTGGGCAGACTCTCTGTGCACATTCCCTATCTCGAACGAGTCAAGTTTTTTGGCAGTACTCCCCCATGCTTGTATTATTGAAAAATTAGACAAACTTAATATAAACCCTGACTACCCTCTGAATTGCAAACTGACTTTCCAACATATCTCATGTTATGAATGTTGCTGGTACCCTACCTGAACACAGAATTGTAAATAGTGGGGTACCATAGGAATCAATGCTGGGCTTTCTCCTATTTGGCTTTTATTTAGCAGATATACAAACCAATATCCCAGAAGTGAGATTGATTATGTCCTCCAATGAGTACAAGCTGGACACTGTTATCCACGCATTCACTCCAAATAAACAGCTCCAGCAAGAGCTAGAATATGCACATACCTGGTATACTTTACATACCTGGTACACTGTACATACCTAGTATACTCTACATACCTGGTATACTGCACATACTTGGTACACTGTTCATACCTGGTATACTGCACGTACCTGGTATACTGCGCATACCTGGTATACTTTACATACCTGGTACACTGCATATACCTGGTATACTGTATATACCTGGTATACTGCACATACCTGGTATACTGCATATACCTCGTATACTGATAATGGCTCCAAAACACACAAACCGATGAAATAAGGCACCACAGAGCAAGGGAAACCCTCTTAAATGCACACTGACTTGAATTCAAACAAATATGTTTATTAGATGTTCCACAAGCATTCCACAAATTTTCACTTTAAAAGTACAGAAAAGAACCACAGTAGATAAGCTTTCGTCACTGTAACTCAGATGAGTCTATGAATCATATTCTCCTAAAGGATGTTTACAATTTCATATATATATCTTTTAGTATAGGTCTTTATGTTTTTCAGATAGGACATAAGTATCTAGGTACCTAATTAATATTAATTTTATGTAGCTTTGTATGATTGGTGAACTGTGATTTGTAGGGGTGTGTTTTTATATTTGGGACTGTATTTAAATTTGTAAAAACAGTATTGTTTTTTATTCTGAAGAAGTCTCTGAGTTACAGGGATGAAAGCTTATCTACTGTGGTTCTTTTCTGTGCTTTTAAAGTGAAATTTTGTGGAATGCTTGTGGAACATCTAATAAACCTATTTGTTTGAATTCAAGTCAGCGTGCATTTAAGAGGGGTTCCCTTGCTCTGTGGTGCCTTATTTCATCATACTGATAATGGTCTCAAACTAAATGCAAAAAAGCTCAGCATAGTAGCATTGAACAAAAAGGCTGCTATCACAGCATGTTATAAATGGTACTCCTCTACAAACAGATATTGTCATAAGAGATTAAGGTGCTTATGTCCCAGTTTATTTACCAAGGAATATCTACAACATCCAAAGAAGCCATCCAATTGCTGTACTCCTCCCTTATCAGGCCAATCATCGAATGAAATGCTTCCTTTTGTATGTACAACTCCATAAGTGAAGCAAGGGTGTGTTGAAAGAATAGCCACACTAGGTGCATGGTGCTAGTGGGCATGATTCTGAAGTGCAATTCCTGCAATCTTCTTTGTGTACTGGTATTTCTGAATGCTGGTACAGAAAGGTAGTTCAGGGCATTACCACTTTGTGTGTGATATTATTATATTTAGCAGGCTACCAGTGCTCTGATGTAACATTTGGCTTACTTTTTGATCCATGGAATGATCCACTCTTATTAGACGTCCTATTTTTCTTACAAAACTAGTGGCTCTATAGTCACCCACACTAGACACCTAAATCTATACCAGTAAATAAACAAGACTAATTGGAGGTGTAAGGTTTTAACTCACATATTTCCAACCAGTAGAATAAGTCACTACTACCCTTCAAATAAAGTACTACTTTAGCTACCGTTAAGACTAGTCTTCATGACTGAATTGGTAGAAACAAATTTACTTGAGGGTTATCATGTTTGGTCCTGCTCAGTTTGGGAGGTGAGGCTACTGAGTACTTGAAAAGGGTGGCAAGAACTTTTAAGTGGCTCAACTTAAAGGTGTATATGGCTAGGCATCTTATGGTCCCAATGATCACTTGTCTAGCATTGTTTCTATGTTCCTCTATCCACATAAGGGCACATGCAAACATAAAATAAAAGTTTTCTACTTTTCTTCTGGTTCAGAGTTTGCAAAGTAAAATAACCAAGAGTAACTTTAATTGCAAGGATTCTCCTGTACCAAAAGTTCTCTTGTTAGATCTGTTTACACAACAGTTCTATTTCCTTGTCTATAACTGTGCAAAGTGGTAATAGCTCATAATAAGACAAACAACTTGTTCTCTCATGTTTTCAGCAGTCAAAGCTTCTGAAGCCAAAAACTCTCCTTCTTCTTTATTGATCCTGCATTAGCAAATGACTACAACTTCAGAAAAATGGGCAAGAGTTCAATCACTTCTTGTCAAGTTTCTCTTTGACAAATGATAAATTCAAATTAACTATGTAATAGTTCCTCTTATGAAGTTTCTTGGTGGTGAATGGGAACTGCAAAATAAAAGTTCTTGGTTTGAAGCTTTAATTTGAAAGCACCGTAGTTTTGTGCCACACACACAGCCTCTTGTTGAAAAAGCCAATGTGTAAACAACAGCAAGTTCAGGAAAACAATCGTTAGACACAAAACTTACTTCAAATGAACAAAACAAAGTCTCTTACTGATTCAGATGACTAAATCAGATTTCAGACAATCTGGGGAAAAGTAAACAGAAAGGTTTCCTGCCTCTGACTTGACCATGCACAATAATTGTTTTACGAAATCAGTACCAATGCTTTCTAATAGAATGCCTAGGGGCTAATAACTCACTTCATTGAGAGCAAAAGTTCTTTTTTTCCTCACCACTCCTGTAAGATATGTAGCTTTCAGCATCTTCCATTTCGGAAGGTACACATCTCCCAACAACAATGTACCTTTCTTAGGTTCATAGGTTCATAGGTTCATACTAGGCTATCTGCCCTAGGGCATTTATAAGCCTAGCCAGAGTGTGTTTGGCTTTCGCCACCCATTTTAAATGAATTTTGCTATGCCCTTTTTCGAGGTTAGTATAGGTTCATAGGTTCATACTAGGCTATCTGCCCTATCTTCTCCTCCAGGGTCTCCAGTCTCCTCCAGAGTGCACTCAGTGAGTCTGCCTGATACTACAAACATTGCCATTTTTCTCTTTGTCACTAATTATATAGGAAACTGCTTATTTCTCTATGCCTAGTTACCTTCCTAAAAGGTAAGGACTTAAAGTGAGTGATCTAGATTAGAAAAATAAGAGCTGAAATGTTGTAATGCAAAATAAGTACCTGTTTTATTACGCCTGAAGTAGAAATACAAATGGACAGATTGTGAATTACAGTACAGCCATATCAGGTGTGTTTTTAAGGAATTATTTACTTGGGCCTCCATGGAAACTGCACCCCTTAACCCATATGCTTAAATCTGGTCTGCCACTGTCCTGTTGCAAGAAAGAGAACCCAAATGGCCTCTGATGGGCCTAGCTCCCCATCCTTCTTATCCGATTTGTTGTTATTAAAGTTCTTCTTCTTCTTTTGGCTTTTCCCGGTTAGGGGTCGCCAGAGTGGAACTCCGGTCTGCTAATGATTGGCAGTAGATTTTTACAGTGCTGAGGTGCCAGCCTGATGCCCAACCTTCAACGAAGGCACGCCCATTCATGCATGTCTTTCAAATGCCAATCGACCACGGGGAGGACATACAGACAACACACAGAAGGAGCTCCAGCCGAGAATCGAACGGGAGAACCTCTTGCTGTGAGGCGACAATGCTACTGCTGCACCACCGAATTGCTTGAAATTCATCTATTTTGCTGTTATGTTTTCCTTAGTTTTACTATATAATATTAAAATTTGCTTAATTGTACTATTTTACTATGTAATATGGAGCTTTTCTCCCCAGGCTTCCACTGAAAGCGGGCTCCTAGAGCCCAGTGGACCTCCCAGGTCATCAAATTGGAAATAAATAAATAAATAAATAAATAAATAAATAAATCTTCTGCTGAATTTATTCTCAGTCTGCCTGTCTGTTCCCAAATGTGTATTGCATGGGTGTTATTATTCTGTTTCATAATACTTATTTCACAGTGTTCTAAATCCTTAGTCAAACTGATCCCTAACCACCTGTTGAGTGGAAAAAAATATATCACTGTGGTCATGGTTATTCAACGTATCTTGTGTGATTCACCATGAGCCAGGTAAGCCACATGCAGTAGTGATGATAACAATGCCCTTGCAATGGACACAGCTGCTCTATTCCCTGTTTGGCAACTCATTTCCAAAATACTTCTACCCTAACTGTATTATTACCCTATTAAGCTTTACCACTTTAGGAGACCAGCATCGTACATATGATCTTGCAATCATCAGCTTGAATCTTTATGTGGCAAACATTCCACAGCTTACAGTAATGCACTGCTTGCCATCATGTAAAAAACTGATTTGTAGTGAAACTGTATTATGTGCTCTGTACTTGACCAACAGTAATTTCATAATGATTTTTAATGTAGCTCTCCATTTTTACTACATTCTGTAGGAAATAGCTGCACAGCACTAATCTGTTATAGTTTTATTTTTTTCTGACAAGTTGCAAATAAAACATTCAGCCATAAGCAATCTATGTAGTTAAAGCCAGATGCATCAAAGTAACAGTAAAAGAGGCATCCAATCAGTCTTTCCCCAAGGTTCCTCAGAATATACTTTACTATATTGCTTTTCCATAATATGCATTCTTGCCCTGCACAACAGAACAAAAATCAGACCAATTATAGTGATATAAAGACAGAATTAATGGCCAAGGGAAAAGTTAATAAAATGTTAAAAGAAAATCACTTTAAAGAAGACATTCTTTGTCCTACCAAATTTAATATAACCTTCCTAATGCCCTGAGTGCAGTTTATCGAGTAATGCTTCCAAACAGATTTAACCTACAATCATGTTATCTTTCATCGTTGATTTTCATTAGTTTTCTTTTTCCACTCACTCAGTTTGACAAGCTCTCAGGCGGTACAAAAGATCAGTCATCTCTTATCATTGTATAAGGAGCATCTGGTAAAAAGGAAGAAGCTACTGTTTACTATGTGTTTAGTTTAGCAGCAAATATAGCTGATGAAACGAAGCCAACCACAGGAGTTACGCTGTTTACTTTCCTAGAGCTTTTAGCCTCACTTTCCAGGGAACATCACCCACCATTGCTATTGCCTGTTTTTCCAGATCATATATCCATTTTAGTATTAAAAAAAAAATCAGTGTCATCACAAGCACTGTAATCATAACTTTACACGAATGCTGCAGGTTACCAATCTTACCACATCTTTGTGTTTACTTTGTATCCTTAAGGGGGAAAATATTGTAAGAGCTTGCAGTCGAGCTTTGAAGGTACTCTTTTTCCTTGCAAAGAAAATGGACTGAGTACTGAGTTCACTCTGACAACAACACAAAATAACAAAATTGTAGAATAAAGAAGTTGCAGTGTTCCACGACAGATTTACCTTTTATTAAACAAAAAGAAGTAAGCGCTTTCGCGATCTACCCAGATCGCTTCTTCAGACTGTATTACAATGTCAAATTATCTAAGCATATTAAAGCTTTACCTATTAACACATTGCAGTTAATTAGTCACAATTAACTACTTAAAGCTGTAAGTAGTTTACATAAAGATTCCTTTCAGTAAGAACTTTTTTTTTTTTTAAACCCAACACTTCTTATTAGCCATTGGCATTACATTGTACTCTTTTTCGTTGGTTGCAAAACTCCAGAAGCAGCAGAAGAACACCATGAAGGTTTGTAGAAAATGGACGTTAGTAAAACATTGCAGTGCACATGTCTTTAGCTAGCAGGCAAGTGCCACATATAAAGACATATGTTATTAATTTATGTTCAGGTAACGTTAACAAGTTGTATTGTAACCTTGGTGATAAAATAAACATCTCAGAAAAATGCATAAACTAAACAATGGAGGATTGATGTCTGTAAAGCTGTCAGTGGACATTTTAGCTGTTAAGGTGCTCTGATTTTTGAAGTTTTTCTTATAAGAGAAAGAATGCACTCCTTGTCACAATTCCATGAAAACGTATAACTAAAGTACTGCCTTTATAAGTCTTAAGTACTTCAACATTATAGTGAAGTGAACTTTAGTCAATATTTGTGTGGAGTTAGCATGTTATCCACATTTCTTTGTGGGTTTTATCTGGTTACTTTGATTTCCACTCACCCCCTCCCCAACTAATTAATTGCCTACTCAAAACTTGCATTATTACTTACATTTGTGGCTCTTCTGTGGATGAAGTAGGTCCAAGAAAGACCATTTCACTTATTTGGTTAACATATAAATACATTTCATTAAAGTATAATGAATTAAAGTTAGGTGGGTATAAAATCCATCCATCCATAACCTTTTTTTCCTATTTTTGCACATGGGGTCTGGGTGTCACTTCAACAGTAACAATCATCTTGAGCCAAACTTTACACTGTCAGGTGGCTAGCCCTGCCTCAATAGTTCATCTGTACCACTCACGTGCACACATAC